>NW_028142629.1:0-44847 GCF_055691185.1 Crinia signifera
TAAAAAATGGCGCCCAACATTTTTTGGCGCGTGCCTCTGGCACGCAAATGTATTCTTTTCTCCACTTCCAAAGTTGGGAGGTATGCATTAGGTGTGAGGGCATTGCAATGTGTGGCATAATGTGTCAGGGGCATTACAGTGTGCAGCATAGTATCATAGGCATTGTGGTGAGCTGCATCATGTTTCAGAGAAATGGCGGTGTGTGGCATAATGTATCGCTTGCTCAGACACTACCCGGTTGTTCCCGACCCGGCGTGCGGCCTGCGCTGCGTGTCTCGATCATTGGTCATGCTGCGCAGGCCGCAGCGCTGACCACCAGCGCCGGAACCTGCTTGCCGCCGGACCTCCCAATCCTCCCACATCATACCCGACGCCGGAACCTGCTCGCCGCCAGGCCTCCCTCATCCTCCCACATCATACCCGACGCCGGAACCTGCTCGCCGCCAGGCCTCCCTCATCCTCCCCACATCCTCCCCACATCATACCCGACGCCGGAACCTGCTCGCCGCCGGACCTCGCACATCCTCCCACATCATACCCGACGCCGGAACCTGCTTGCCGCCGGGCCTCCCACATCCTCCCACATCATACCCTACGCCGGAACCTGCTCGCTGCCGGGCCTCCCACGTCGCACATGTCTACCCGACGCCTGCCTCTGCACTGCGGCCGCCTGCCCCCCTCCGCAGCTCAGAAGAAGTAAGTCAGTGTGGGGGCACAGGGGGGCAATTTTCTTTTAGGGATTCCGGGATTGAGCATTTTTCAATCCCAGTGATATTGGTGTACCGGCCCCAAGATTTCTGTTGCCATCCCTTACATAGAAATGACCTTCTAGACCTAATTTGTCTCTGTCCCTGCGTCCCCACCATCTCTGTCCCCACCGCCTGGCCCTTAGTCACCACCGTCTCTGTCCCTGCATCCCGCCATCCCGCTCTATGCACCTTTGTCCCCGCCATCTCTCTCACTGTCTCCTGAATCTTGCCACAATCTGTCTGGCATAATGTGTAAGGGGCAAGTATAAGGAGTCTACTATTGTGTTGCATAAAGGGTACATGATTTGGTACACACCCCTATATCCTTTTAATGACCACACCTCTTTTCTGTAGCTCGCCACTCCAGGGGGGCCCTGTGACGCTGTTGTACCGGGCCCCAGGATTTCTCTCGGCAGCCCTGTGTGCAGGAGCCGTCTTGTCTTGGTGGGGACAGGAGTCTCTGACAGGCCTGGTTAATACCCAATATAAAGGGGGAAACTCATAATAGATTGACCCGTGAAAAGGTCGACAGTAAAAAGGTGACCAGGGTCCAAAGGTTTACAGCCAAAAGGGCGACATGATCCAAGAGGTGGACATGAAAAAGTCAACATGCATTTTTAAACAAAATTTTTGCCGACAGTAGGGCGTGGAGGGAAAATAAATAGTGTGCCGAGTGCAGCGAGCCGTGCGAGGGGACGCCCTACACTTAGTGTCCATGTTGACCTATGTCGACATAGACACCCAAAAAACATGAGAAACAAACTCATGTCGACCTTTTCCATGTCACTCATTAGTGGTAAACCAAATGACTATAGACATAGACATTGTAGATGCACCCCCTGTACCCCCCTCATAGCAGCTGCACCCCCTGCACCCCCCTCATAGCAGCTGCACCCCCTGCATCCCCCTCATAGCAGCTGCACCCCCTGCACCCCCCTCATAGCAGCTTCACCCCCCTCATAGCAGCTGCACCCCCCCTCATAGCAGCTGCACCCCCTGCACCCCCCTCATAGCAGCTGCACCCCTGCACCCCCTCATAGCAGCTGCACCCCTGCACCCCCCTCATAGCAGCTGCACCCCCCCTCATAGCAGCTGCACCCCCCTCATAGCAGCTGCACCCCCCTCATAGCAGCTGCACCCCCCCTCATAGCAGCTGCACCCCCTGCACCCCCCTCATAGCAGCTGCCCCCTGCACCCCCCTCATAGCAGCTGCACCCCCCTCATAGCAGCTGCACCCCCTCATAGCAGCTGCACCCCTGCACCCCCCTCGTAGCAGCTGCACCCCTGCACCCCCCTCATAGCAGCTGCACCCCCCTCATAGCAGCTGCACCCCCCTCATAGCAGCTGCACCCCTGCACCCCCCCTCATAGCAGCTGCACCCCCTGCACCCCCCTCATAGCAGCTGCACCCCCCTCATAGCAGCCGCACCACCTGCACCCCCCTCATAGCAGCTGCACCCCCCTCATAGCAGCTGCACCCCCCTCATAGCAGCCGCACCCCCTGCACCCCCCCTCATAGCAGCTGCACCCCCTCATAGCAGCTGCACCCCCTGCACCCCCCTCATAGCAGCTGCACCCCCTCATAGCAGCCGCACCCCCTGCACCCCCCTCATAGCAGCTGCACCCCCTGCACCCCCCCTCATAGCAGCTGCACCCCCTGCACCCCCCTCATAGCAGCTGCACCCCCCTCATAGCAGCTGCACCCCCCTCTTAGCAGCTGCACCCCCCTCTTAGCAGCTGCACCCCCCTCATAGCAGCTGCACCCCCCTCTTAGCAGCTGCACCCCCTCATAGCAGCTGCACCCCCTGCACCCCCCTCATAGCAGCTGCACCCCCCTCATAGCAGCCGCACCCCCCTCATAGCAGCTGCACCCCCCTCATAGCAGCTGCACCCCCTCATAGCAGCTGCACCCCCTGCACCCCCCTAGTAGCAGCTGCACCCCTGCACCCCCTCATAGCAGCTGCACCCCCTCATAGCAGCTGCACCCCCTGAACCCCCCTAGTAGCAGCTGCACCCCCTGCACCCCCCTCATAGCAGCTGCACCCCCCTCATAGCAGCTGCACCCCCCTCATAGCAGCTGCACCCCCTGCACTCCCTGCTATATAAGAAAACATGGCCGCCACCTTCAGAGAAGCAGGTAGGAACATACTTGCCTACTTTTAAAAACTAGTTTCAGGGAGATTATAGTTGGAAATAGAATTTTGCACAGCTCCCCTTTGAGGGGGCGTGTCATGCTCCACCCAAAGGGCGTGTCTAGTTCCATATATGGAGAGATTGTGAAAAGAGATTGTGAACGTGGCACCTAGAAGCGTGGGTGTGTACTGCTACATCTGAGAGGAATCTTTTATAATGACTTATATACAAATGTAGATGAGCCCAAAGCAGTTAGTAAGAGATACTGTACTTGGTAATGTGCTGGGAAATGGCGCTGATGATTCAATGTAAATGTATCTGTCTCTCATTCCTTTTTCCACCAAAAATGTGTAATGTGGGCTAGGTGACATGAGGGAGATTGCTAGACTAATGAGGGGGAGAGGGAGATTGCTGCTATGTCAGGGAGTCTCCTGCAGAATGCAGGGGGGTGGTAACTATGATGTCACAGTGTAATGTGGGCTAGGTGACATGAGGGAGATTGCTAGACTAATGAGGGAGAGAGGGAGATTGCTGCTATGTCAGGGAGTCTCCTGCAGAATGCAGGAGGGGAGGTAACTATGATGTAACAGTGTAATGTGGGCTAGGTGACATGAGGGAGATTGCTAGACTAATGAGGGAGAGAGGGAGATTGCTGCTATTTCAGGAGTCTCTGGCAGAATGCAGGAGGGGAGGTAACTATGATGTAACAGTGTAATGTGTGCTAGGTGACATGAGGGTGATTGCTAGACTAATAAGGGAGAGAGGGAGATTACTGCAATGTCAGGGAGTCTCCTGCAGAATGTAGGAGGGGAGGTAACTGTAGTGTAACAGTGTAATGTGGGCTAGGTGACATGAGGGAGATTGCTAAACTAATGAGGGAGAGAGGGAGATTGCTGCTATGTCAGGGAGTCTCCTGCAGAATGCAGGGGGGAGGTAACTATGATGTAACAGTGTAATGTGTGCTAGGTGACATGAGGGAGATTGTTATACTAATGAGGAAGAGAGGGAGATTGCTGCTATGTCAGGGAGTCTCCTGCAGAATGCAGGGGGGTGGTAACTATGATGTAACAGTGTAATGTGGGCTAGGTGACATGAGGGAGATTGCTAGACTAATGAGGGAGAGAGGGAGATTGCTGCTATGTCAGGGAGTCTCCTGCAGAATGCAGGAGGGGAGGTAACTATGATGTAACAGTGTAATGTGGGCTAGGTGACATGAGGGAGATTGCTAGACTAATGAGGGAGAGAGGGAGATTGCTGCAATGTCAGGGAGTCTCCTGCAGAATGCAGGGGGAAGGTTACTATGATGTAACAGTGTAATGTGGGCTAGGTGACATGAGGGAGATTGCTAGACTAATGAGGCAGAGAGGGAGATTGCTGCTATGTCAGGGAGTCGCCTGCAGAATGCAGGGGGAAGGTTACTATGATGTAACAGTGTAATGTGGGCTAGGTGACATGAGGGAGATTGCTAGACTAATGAGGGAGAGAGGGAGATTGCTGCTATGTCAGGGAGTCTCCTGCAGAATGCAGGAGGATAGGCAACTATGGGTAGGAAGGAAACAAGCACTTTCTGCACGCACCAGCCCCATCTGCTCTCCCATTAGTAACATGCACATACATCTTCCCAGCTTCCCACTCCCACATGAAACATTGATACGAGCCGGGATGAAGGGAGCTATTGGGATTTAGCATTTGGCACAGGCAGCCATTGTGGACTCCTTCCAGACGAGTAATTGAAAACAGCTTCCTTGTCACTGCGGCGTGCCAGAGACTTTTGGCTTCTGGTGTGAGAGAATGAGACATCCCCACCGGGAAGGTGCTGGGAGACTTACGCTGCGCTCTCAGAGACCACAGCAGGTTAGGTGTGGGGGTGGCTGCACCATAATGACCACGCTTTATGCTTGCCGGAGATACCTGGTGACCAGCATGGCCAGGCCGTGACACAGACCAGCAAATCACCGGCGGGAGAAGCAGCATACCGCATAACAGTCTGTGCTATACCCATTGCTGCATCATACCTCCCAACTGTCACGATTACAGCAGGACAGTCCCGAATTTCGGGTCCTGTCCCGCTGTCCCACCCGCGGCAGGCATTGTCCCGCTGCTGGGGGTGGCAGTTGGGAGACCCCCCAATCTAATAGAATAGACGCTGTGCGCATGCGCACAGCGTCTATTCTCGTATGAGAATGAGGTCGCGGCTAATTAGCATAAGCCGCACCCTCATTTGTGTATGCCTCGCCCCTTTTCGGATGCTCGCGCGGTTCATCAGCACAGAAGTTGGGAGGTATGCTGCATCACAAGGTATGGATTAGAGATGGGTCGTTCACGAAGGAAGCGGGGTCTTTTGAACAGATCCCAGAAAAGACTGAGGGAGCCGCCGGTCCCAAAAAGATGATCCGTCGTTCTTTTACTTTCAGTTTCGTTTTTCATTACAAGGCATTTTCCTGAGCTCAGCACTGCCACCTGTGGCAGCTGAGATGTACTAACTCTGGAGACCTAGTACAGTGCTGCTACTGCAAGTAAAAGAAAGAATAACAAGGCTGCTGCTGCTAGGTATGGAGTAGGAGACTCCCTGACATAGCAGCAATCTCCCTCTCTCCCTCATTAGTCTAGCAATCTCCCTCATGTCACCTAGCCCACATTACACTGTTACATCATAGTTACCTCCCCTCCTGCATTCTGCAGGAGAATCCCTAACATAGCAGCAATCTCCCTCTCTCCCTCATTAGTCTAGCAATCTCCCTCATGTCACCTAGCCCCCATTACACTGTTACATCATAGTTACCTCCCCTCCTGCATTCTGCAGGAGACTTCCTGACATAGCAGAAATCTCCCTCTCTCCCTCATTAGTCTAGCAATCTCCCTCATGTTACCTAGCCAACATTACACTGTTACACCATGGGTAACTCCCCCCCTGCATTCTGCAGGAGACTTCCTGACATAGCAGAAATCTCCCTCTCTCCCTCATTAGTCTAGCAATCTCCCTCATGTTACCTAGCCAACATTACACTGTTACACCATAGTTACCTCCCCTCCTGCATTCTGCAGGAGAATCCCTAACATAGCAGCAATCTCCTCTCTCCCTCATTAGTCTAGCAATCTCCCTCATGTCACCTAGCCCCATTACACTGTTACATCATAGTTACCTCCCCTCCTGCATTCTGCAGGAGACTTCCTGACATAGCAGCAATCTCCCTCTCTCCCTCATTAGTCTAGCAATCTCCCTCATGTTACCTAGCCCACATTACACTGCTACATCCTAGTTACCTTGCCTCCTGCATTCTGCAGGAGAATCCCTAACATAGCAGCAATCTCCCTCTCTCCCTCAATAGTCTAGCAATCTTCCTCATGTCACCTAGCCCACATTACACTGTTACACCATAGTTACCTCCACTCCTGCATTCTGCAGGAGAATCCCTAACATAGCAGCAATCTCCCTCTCTCCCTCATTAGTCTAGCAATCTCCCTCATGTCACCTAGCCCCCATTACACTGTTACATCATAGTTACCTCCCCTCCTGCATTCTGCAGGAGACTTCCTGACATAGCAGCAATCTCCCTCTCTCCCTCATTAGTCTAGCAATCTCCCTCATGTTACCTAGCCCACATTACACTGCTACATCCTAGTTACCTTGCCTCCTGCATTCTGCAGGAGAATCCCTAACATAGCAGCAATCTCCCTCTCTCCCTCAATAGTCTAGCAATCTTCCTCATGTCACCTAGCCCACATTACACTGTTACACCATAGTTACCTCCACTCCTGCATTCTGCAGGAGAATCCCTAACATAGCAGCAATCTCCCTCTCTCCCTCAATAGTCTAGCAATCTTCCTCATGTCACCTAGCCCACATTACACTGTTACACCATAGTTACCTCCACTCCTGCATTCTGCAGGAGAATCCCTGACATAGCAGCAATCTCCCTCTCTCCCTCAATAGTCTAGCAATCTTCCTCATGTCACCTAGCCCACATTACACTGTTACATCATAGTTACCTTCCCTCCTGCATTCTGCAGGGGACTCCCTGACATAGCAGCAATCTCCCTCATTAGTCTACCAATCTCCCTTATGTCACCTAGCCCACATTACACTGTTACATCGGGTGTGGTATGGGGCTCCAACAGTCAGGATCCCGACAGTCATTAGCCCGAAATCGGGATCCCGACTGCCTGTACTCAGACAGCATGGCGAGCGCAAAAAATCCCCTTGCGGGCTCGCTGCGCTCGCCACATTCTATTCTCCCTCTATAGGGGTTCGTGGACCCCCACAAGGGAAAATTGCGGTTGACCATCGGGCACCTGGCTGTTGCGTTTTTGAAAGTCGGGATCCCGACGTTGGGTAAATGACTGTCGGGAACGCGTCCGGCACCCGTTACACCATATTTACCTCGCCTCCTGCATTCTACAGGAGACTCCCTGATATAGCAGCAATCTACCTCTCTCCCTCATTAGTCTAGCAATCTCCATATATAGAACTAGACATGCCCTGTGGGTGGAGCATGACACGCCCCTCAGTGGGCGTTGTGCAAAATTCTTTTACCATTTATAATCTCCCTGAAACTAACCACAGCCTTACCCCAGCCTAGCCCTAACCACAGCCTAACCCTAACCGCAGCCAAACCCTAACCACAGCTTACCCCCAGACTAACCCTAACCACAGCCTAACCCAAGCCTAACCCTAACCACAGCCTAACCTTAAGCACAGCTTACCCCCAGCCTAACCCTAACCACAGCCAAACCCTAACCACAGCTAACCCCAGCCTAACCCTAACCACAACCAAACCCCAGCCTAACCACAGCCTAACCACAGCTTAAATTGAACCATACCCAAACCCTAACCACAGCCAAACATCAGCCTAACCCTAACCACAGCCTACCCCCAGCCTAACCCTAACCACAGGCTTACCCCACCCTAACCCCAGCCAAACCATAACCACAGCCTTACCCCAGCGTAACAAAAGCACATCCTTACCCCAGCCTAACCCTAACCCAAGCAAAACCACAGCCTTACCCTATTTACAGCCTAACCCCAGCATAACCCAAACCACAGCCTTATCCCAGCCAAACACTAACCACAACCTAGCCTCAGCCTAACCCTAACATCCTAATGGTGCCCATAGACGGTCCGTTCCCGGACCGTCCGTTCTGTACTATGAGATGCGCGCTCCCGCGCATCTCATCGTACGGTACAAAAAGTATGTGCTGCACATACTTTTTGTACTAGGTACACATCGCATGGGATCACAGTGTATGCACAAGGCATGCACTAGGGATGCGATCCGATGCGTGCTAATTAAGTGCCGAACGGATCCGTTAAACGGACCGTGTATGGGCACCTTAACCCTTATCACAGCATAACACTAATCACAGCCTAACCCCAGCATAACCCTAACATCCTAACCCTTATGACAGCATAACCCTAATCACAGCATAACCCTAATCACAGCCTAACCCAAGCATAACCCTAATCACAGCCCAACCCCAACATAACCCTAATCACAGCCTAACCCCAGCATAACCCTAATCACAGCCCAACCCCGGCATAACCCTAATCACAGCCCAACCCCGGCATAACCCTAATCACAGCCCAACCCCGGCATAACCCTAATCACAGCCCAACCCCGGCATAACCCTAATCACAGCCTAACCCCGGCATAACCCTAATCACAGCCCATCCCCGGCATAACCCTAATCACAGCCCAACCCCGGCATAACCCTAAACACAGCCCAACCCCGGCATAACCCTAATCACAACCCAACCCCGGCATAACCCTAATCACAGCCCAACCCCGGCATAACCCTAATCACAGCCCAACCCCGACATAACCCTAATCACAGCCTAACCCCAGCATAACCCTAATCACAGCCCAACCCCGACATAACCCTAATCACAGCCCAACCCCGGCATAACCCTAATCACAGCCCAACCCCGGCATAACCCTAATCACAGCCCAACCCCAGCATAACCCTAATCACAGCCTAACCCCGGCATAACCCTAATCACAGCCCAACCCCGGCATAACCCTAATCAAAGCCTAACCCCAGCATAACCCTAATCACAGCCCAACCCCGACATAACCCTAATCACAGCCCAACCCCGGCATAACCCTAATCACAGCCCAACCCCGGTATAACCCTAATCACAGCCCAACCCCAGCATAACCCTGGCATAACCCTAATCACAGCCCAACCCCGGCATAACCCTAATCACAGCCCAACCCCAGCATAACCCTGGCATAACCCTTATCACAGCCCAACCCCGGCATAACCCTAATCACAGCCTAACCCCGGCATAACCCTAATCACAGCCCAACCCCGGCATAACCCTAATCACAGCCCAACCCCGGCATAACCCTAATCACAGCCCAACCCCGGCATAACCCTAATCACAGCCCAACCCCGGCATAACCCTAATCACAGCCCAACCCCGGCATAACCCTAATCACAGCCCAACCCCGGCATAACCCTAATCACAGCCCAACCCCGACATAACCCTAATCACAGCCCAACCCCGGCATAACCCTAATCACAGCCCAACCCCGACATAACCCTAATCACAGCCCAACCCCGGCATAACCTTAATCACAGCCCAACCCCGGCATAACCCTAATCACAGCCCAACCCCGGCATAACCCAAATCACAGCCTAACCCCGGCATAACCCTAATCACAGCCCAACCCCGGCATAACCCTAATCACAGCCCAACCCCGGCATAACCCTAATCACAGCCCAACCCCGGCATAACCCTAATCACAGCCCAACCCCGGCATAACCCTAATATCAGCCCAACCCCGACATAACCCTAATCACAGCCCAACCCCGGCATAACCTTAATCACAGCCCAACCCCGGCATAACCCTAATCACAGCCCAACCCCGGCATAACCCAAATCACAGCCTAACCCCGGCATAACCCTAATCACAGCCCAACCCCGGCATAACCCTAATCACAGCCCAACCCCGGCATAACCCTAATCACAGCCTAACCCCGGCATAACCCTAATCACAGCCCAACCCCGGCATAACCCTAATCACAGCCCAACCCCGGCATAACCCTAATCACAGCCCAACCCCGGCATAACCCTAATCACAGCCCAACCCCGGCATAACCCTAATCACAGCCCAAACCCGGCATAACCCTAATCACAGCCCAACCCCGGCATAACCCTAATCACAGCCCAACCCCGGCATAACCCTAATCACAGCCCAACCCCGACATAACCCTAATCACAGCCCAACCCCAGCATAACCCTAATCACAGCCCAACCCCGGCATAACCCTAATCACAGCCCAACCCCGGCATAACCCTAATCACAGCCCAAGCCGGCATAACCCTAATCACAGCCCAACCCCGGCATAACCCTAATCGCAGCCCAACCCCGGCATAACCCTAATCGCAGCCCAACCCCGGCATAACACTAATCACAGCCCAACCCCGGCATAACCCTAATCACAGCCCAACCCCGGCATAACCCTAATCACAGCCCAACCCCGGCATAACCCTAATCACAGCCCAACCCCGGCATAACCCTAATCACAGCCCAACCCCGGCATAACCCTAATCACAGCCCAACCCCGGCATAACCCTAATCACAGCCTAACCCCGGCATAACCCTAATCACAGCATAACCCCGGCATAACCCTAATCACAGCCCAACCCCGGCATAACCCTAATCACAGCATAACCCCGGCATAACCCTAATCACAGCCCAACCCCGGCATAACCCTAATCACAGCATAACCCCGACATAACCCTAATCACAGCATAACCCCGACATAACCCTAATCACAGCCCAACCCCGGCATAACCCTAATCACAGCATAACCCTGGCATAACCCTAATCACAGCCCAACCCCGGCATAACCCTAATCACAGCCCAACCCCGGCATAACCCTAATCACAGCCCAACCCCGGCATAACCCTAATCACAGCCCAACCCCGGCATAACCCTAATCACAGCCCAACCCCGGCATAACCCTAATCACAGCCCAACCCCGGCATAACCCTAATCACAGCCCAACCCCGGTATAACCCTAATCACAGCCCAACCCCGGCATAACCCTAATCACAGCCCAACCCCGGCATAACCCTAATCACAGCCCAACCCCGGCATAACCCTAATCACAGCCCAACCCCGGCATAACCCTAATCACAGCCCAACCCCGGCATAACCCTAATCACAGCCCAACCCCGGTAAAACCCTAATCACAGCCCAACCCCAGCATAACCCCGGCATAACCCTAATCACAGCCCAACCCCGGCATAACCCTAATCACAGCCCAACCCCGAGATAACCTTAATCACAGCCCAACCCCGGCATAACCCTAATCACAGCCCAACCCCAGCATAACCCTGGCATAACCCTTATCACAGCCCAACCCCGGCATAACCCTAATCACAGCCCAACCCCGGCATAACCCTAATCACAGCCCAACCCCGGCATAACCCTAATCACAGCCCAACCCCGGCATAACCCTAATCACAGCCCAACCCCGGCATAACCCTAATCACAGCCCAACCCCGGCATAACCCTAATCACAGCCCAACCCCGACATAACCCTAATCACAGCCCAACCCCGGCATAACCCTAATCACAGCCCAACCCCGACATAACCCTAATCACAGCCCAACCCCGGCATAACCTTAATCACAGCCCAACCCCGGCATAACCCTAATCACAGCCCAACCCCGGCATAACCCAAATCACAGCCTAACCCCGGCATAACCCTAATCACAGCCTAACCCCGGCATAACCCTAATCACAGCCCAACCCCGGCATAACCCTAATCACAGCCCAACCCCGGCATAACCCTAATCACAGCCCAACCCCGGCATAACCCTAATCACAGCCCAACCCCGGCATAACCCTAATATCAGCCCAACCCCGACATAACCCTAATCACAGCCCAACCCCGGCATAACCTTAATCACAGCCCAACCCCTGCATAACCCTAATCACAGCCCAACCCCATCATAACCCAAATCACAGCCTAACCCCAGCATAACCCTAATCACAGCCCAACCCCGACATAACCCTAATCACAGCCCAACCCCGGCATAACCCTAATCACAGCCCAACCCCGGCATAACCCTAATCACAGCCCAACCCCGGCATAACCCTAATCACAGCCCAACCCCGGCATAACCCTAATCACAGCCCAACCCCGGCATAACCCTAATCACAGCCCAACCCCGGCATAACCCTAATCACAGCCCAACCCCGGCATAACCCTAATCACAGCCCAACCCCGGCATAACCCTAATCACAGCCCAACCCCGGCATAACCCTAATCACAGCATAACCCCGACATAACCCTAATCACAGCATAACCCCGACATAACCCTAATCACAGCCCAACCCCGGCATAACCCTAATCACAGCATAACCCTGGCATAACCCTAATCACAGCCCAACCCCGGCATAACCCTAATCACAGCCCAACCCCGGCATAACCCTAATCACAGCCCAACCCCGGCATAACCCTAATCACAGCCCAACCCCGGCATAACCCTAATCACAGCCCAACCCCGGCATAACCCTAATCACAGCCCAACCCCGGCATAACCCTAATCACAGCCCAACCCCGGCATAACCCTAATCACAGCCCAACCCCGGCATAACCCTAATCACAGCCCAACCCCGGCATAACCCTAATCACAGCCCAACCCCGGCATAACCCTAATCACAGCCCAACCCCGGCATAACCCTAATCACAGCCCAACCCCGGCATAACCCTAATCACAGCCCAACCCCGGTAAAACCCTAATCACAGCCCAACCCCAGCATAACCCCGGCATAACCCTAATCACAGCCCAACCCCGGCATAACCCTAATCACAGCCCAACCCCGAGATAACCTTAATCACAGCCCAACCCCGGCATAACCCTAATCACAGCCCAACCCCAGCATAACCCTGGCATAACCCTTATCACAGCCCAACCCCGGCATAACCCTAATCACAGCCCAACCCCGGCATAACCCTAATCACAGCCCAACCCTGGCATAACCCTAATCACAGCCCAACCCCGGCATAACCCTAATCACAGCCCAACCCCGGCATAACCCTAATCACAGCCCAACCCCGGCATAACCCTAATCACAGCCCAACCCCGGCATAACCCTAATCACAGCCCAACCCCGACATAACCCTAATCACAGCCCAACCCCGGCATAACCCTAATCACAGCCCAACCCCGACATAACCCTAATCACAGCCCAACCCCGGCATAACCTTAATCACAGCCCAACCCCGGCATAACCCTAATCACAGCCCAACCCCGGCATAACCCAAATCACAGCCTAACCCCGGCATAACCCTAATCACAGCCTAACCCCGGCATAACCCTAATCACAGCCCAACCCCGGCATAACCCTAATCACAGCCCAACCCCGGCATAACCCTAATCACAGCCCAACCCCGGCATAACCCTAATCACAGCCCAACCCCGGCATAACCCTAATATCAGCCCAACCCCGACATAACCCTAATCACAGCCCAACCCCGGCATAACCTTAATCACAGCCCAACCCCTGCATAACCCTAATCACAGCCCAACCCCATCATAACCCAAATCACAGCCTAACCCCAGCATAACCCTAATCACAGCCTAACCCCGACATAACCCTAATCACAGCCCAACCCCGGCATAACCCTAATCACAGCCCAACCCCGGCATAACCCTAATCACAGCCTAACCCCGGCATAACCCTAATCACAGCCCAACCCCGGCATAACCCTAATCACAGCCCAACCCCGGCATAACCCTAATCACAGCCCAACCCCGGCATAACCCTAATCACAGCCCAACCCCGGCATAACCCTAATCACAGCCCAACCCCGGCATAACCCTAATCACAGCCCAACCCCGGCATAACCCTAATCACAGCCCAACCCCGGCATAACCCTAATCACAGCCCAACCCCGACATAACCCTAATCACAGCCCAACCCCGGCATAACCCTAATCACAGCCCAACCCCGGCATAACCCTAATCACAGCCCAACCCCGGTATAACCCTAATCACAGCCCAACCCCCGCATAACCCTGGCATAACCCTAATCACAGCCCAACCCCGGCATAACCCTAATCACAGCCCAACCCCAGCATAACCCTAATCACAGCCCAACCCCGGCATAACCCTAATCACAGCCCAACCCCGGCATAACCCTAATCACAGCCCAACCCCGGCATAACCCTAATCACAGCCCAACCCCGACATAACCCTAATCACAGCCCAACCCCGGCATAACCCTAATCACAGCCCAACCCCGACATAACCTTAATCACAGCCCAACCCCGGCATAACCCTAATCACAGCCCAACCCCGGCATAACCCCGGCATAACCCTAATCACAGCCCAACCCCGGCATAACCCTAATCACAGCCCAACCCCGGCATAACCCTAATCACAGCCCAACCCCGGCATAACCCTAATCACAGCCCAACCCCGGCATAACCCTAATCACAGCCCAACCCCGGCATAACCCTAATCACAGCCCAACCCCGACATAACCCTAATCACAGCCCAACCCCGGCATAACCCTAATCACAGCCCAACCCCGGCATAACCCTAATCACAGCCCAACCCCGGCATAACCCTAATCACAGCCCAACCCCGGCATAACCCTAATCACAGCCCAACCCCGGCATAACCCTAATCACAGCTCAACCCCGGCATAACCCTAATCACAGCCTAACCCCGGCATAACCCTAATCACAGCCCAACCCCGGCATAACCCTAATCACAGCCCAACCCCGGCATAACCCTAATCACAGCCCAACCCCGGCATAACCCTAATCACAGCCCAACCCCGACATAACCCTAATCACAGCCCAACCCCATAACCCTAATCACAGCCCAACCCCGGCATAACCCTAATCACAGCCCAACCCCGGCATAACCCTAATCACAGCCCAACCCCGGCATAACCCTAATCACAGCCCAACCCCGGCATAACCCTAATCACAGCCTAACCCCGGCATAACCCTAATCACAGCCTAACCCCGGCATAACCCTAATCACAGCCCAACCCCGGCATAACCCTAATCAAAGCATAACCCCGGCATAACCCTAATCACAGCCCAACCCCGGCATAACCCTAATCACAGCCTAACCCCGGCATAACCCTAATCACAGCCCAACCCCGGCATAACCCTAATCACAGCCCAACCCCGGCATAACCCTAATCACAGCCCAACCCCGGCATAACCCTAATCACAGCCCAACCCCGACATAACCCTAATCACAGCCCAACCCCAGCATAACCCTAATCACAGCCCAACCCCGGCATAACCATAATCACAGCCCAACCCCGGCATAACCCTAATCACAGCCCAAGCCGGCATAACCCTAATCACAGCCCAACCCCGGCATAACCCTAATCGCAGCCCAACCCCGGCATAACCCTAATCGCAGCCCAACCCCGGCATAACACTAATCAAAGCCCAACCCCGGCATAACCCTAATCACAGCCCAACCCCGGCATAACCCTAATCACAGCCCAACCCCGGCATAACCCTAATCACAGCCCAACCCCGGCATAACCCTAATCACAGCCCAACCCCGGCATAACCCTAATCACAGCATAACCCCGGCATAACCCTAATCACAGCCCAACCCCGGCATAACCCTAATCACAGCCCAACCCCGGCATAACCCTAATCACAGCATAACCCCGGCATAACCCTAATCACAGCCCAACCCCGGCATAACCCTAATCACAGCATAACCCCGGCATAACCCTAATCACAGCCCAACCCCAGCATAACCCTAATCACAGCCCAACCCCAGCATAACCCTAATCACAGCCCAACCCCGGCATAACCCTAATCACAGCCTAACCCTGGCATAACCCTAATCACAGCATAACCCCGGCATAACCCTAATCACAGCCCAACCCCGGCATAACCCTAATCACAGCCTAACCCCGGCATAACCCTAATCACAGCCTAACCCTGGCATAACCCTAATCACAGCATAACCCCGGCATAACCCTAATCACAGCCCAACCCCGGCATAACCCTAATCACAGCATAACCCCGGCATAACCCTAATCACAGCCCAACCCCGGCATAACCCTAATCACAGCATAACCCCGGCATAACCCTAATCACAGCCCAACCCCGGCATAACCCTAATCACAGCCCAACCCCGGCATAACCCTAATCACAGCCCAACCCCGACATAACCCTAATCACAGCCCAACCCCAGCATAACCCTAATCACAGCCCAACCCCGGCATAACCATAATCACAGCCCAACCCCGGCATAACCCTAATCACAGCCCAAGCCGGCATAACCCTAATCACAGCCCAACCCCGGCATAACCCTAATCGCAGCCCAACCCCGGCATAACCCTAATCGCAGCCCAACCCCGGCATAACACTAATCACAGCCCAACCCCGGCATAACCCTAATCACAGCCCAACCCCGGCATAACCCTAATCACAGCCCAACCCCGGCATAACCCTAATCACAGCCCAACCCCGGCATAACCCTAATCACAGCCCAACCCCGGCATAACCCTAATCACAGCCCAACCCCGGCATAACCCTAATCACAGCCTAACCCCGGCATAACCCTAATCACAGCCTAACCCCGGCATAACCCTAATCACAGCATAACCCCGGCATAACCCTAATCACAGCCCAACCCCGGCATAACCCTAATCACAGCATAACCCCGGCATAACCCTAATCACAGCCCAACCCCAGCATAACCCTAATCACAGCCCAACCCCAGCATAACCCTAATCACAGCCACCCCAGCATAACCCTAATCACAGCCTAACCCTGGCATAACCCTAATCACAGCATAACCCCGGCATAACCCTAATCACAGCCCAACCCCGGCATAACCCTAATCACAGCCTAACCCCGGCATAACCCTAATCACAGCCTAACCCTGGCATAACCCTAATCACAGCATAACCCCGGCATAACCCTAATCACAGCCCAACCCCGGCATAACCCTAATCACAGCATAACCCCGGCATAACCCTAATCACAGCCCAACCCCGGCATAACCCTAATCACATCATAACCATACAGTATCCAGTGTTTAAAAAGACCAATGTTTGTTCTACTATCCAGGGACATTACCAGGTTCTTCTACCTCTCGTTCTACTATCCAGGGACATTACCAGGTTCTTCTACCTCTCCCCCAGACTCTCGCCCTTGGGAGATTGGGGACAGCATTTGGAAAATCCCATCTAAAAATCCTGTGTTTGCCACTGAAGGGGATGTCCAACTGGAAATCTACATTGCACTGTGACAATAAAGATAGTGGGGGAGATCCTCTAACGCAGAAACGTGGTAAAAACCCCGTTCTGTAAGTTCTATGGCCCCTCCGCAGTGGCAGCAAGAGCTGGCGATTCCCTGCAGAAGCCTATGGGCTTCTTACCACAGCGCTGTTTGAGGGATCAGTCATGGATCCCTCCCAGCATGCCCTGCGGCCGGCACGTCACTCTGCGCATGCGCAGATGGACTCCCGGGTCACAGACCCGGAAGTCCAGCACCGGCACCGCATCGCAAGGGAGCTGTCCCTTGCATTAATAACAGCATATGTTACAACATATGTGGTTATTAATAATGCGGTGTCCGGCGAAGGGGGGCGATAATGCGCAGCGGAAGTTAGAACATCCCGCTCACTAACTGAACACTAGCACAATGCTGCACTACACTGCCCAGCATGTGTGGGCTACATGCAGAAGCAGCCAGTAACAGAGCACCTGGGTAACACCATGCTGCACTGCAGGGGGCAGATGTAACATGTGCAGATAGTTAGGTGTGGGAGGGGCGTGTCCTAGGTCAGAGCTACATTGCAGTGCGAGAATAAAGCTGCCTAGCATGTGTGGGCTACATGCAGAAGCAGCCAGTAACCGAGCACCTGGGTAACACCATGCTGCACTGCAGGGGGGGCAGATGTAACATGTGCAGAGAGTTAGGTGTGGGAGGGGCGTGTCCTAGCCCAAAGCTACACTGCAGTGAGAATAAAGCTGCCCAGCATGTGTGGGCTACATGCAGAAGCAGCCAGTAACTGAGCACCTGGGTAACACCATGCTGCACTGCAGGGGGTAGATGTAACATGTGCAGAGAGTTAGGTGTGGGAGGGGTGTGTCCTAGCTCAGCGCTACATTGCAGTGTGAGGATAAAGCTGCCCAGCATGTGTGGGCTACATGCAGAAGCAGCCAGTAACTGAGCACCTGGGTAACACCATGCTGCACTGCAGGGGGGCAGATGTAACATGTGCAGAGAGTTAGGTGTGGGAGGGGCGTGTCCTAGCTCAGAGCTACATTGCAGTGTGAGGATAAAGCTGCCCAGCATGTGTGGGCTACATGCAGAAGCAGCCAGTAACTGAGCACCTGGGTAACAACATGCTGCACTGCAGGGGGGCAGATGTAACATGTGCGGAGAGTTAGGTGTGGGAGGGGCGTGTCCTAGCTCAGAGCTACATTGCAGGGTGAGATAAAGCTGCCCAGCATGTGTGGGCTACATACAGAAGCAGCCAGTAACTGAGCACCTGGGTAACACCGTGCTGTACTGCATGGGGCAGATGTAACAGGTGCAGAGAGTTAGGTGTGGGAGGGGCGTGTCCTAGCTCAGAGCTACATTGCAGTGTGAGAATAAAGCTGCCTAGCATGTGTGGACTACATGCAGAAGCAGCCAGTAACTGAGCACCTGGGTAACACCGTGCTGTACTGCATGGGGCAGATGTAACAGGTGCAGAGAGTTAGGTGTGGGAGGGGCGTGTCCTAGCTCAGAGCTACATTGCAGTGTGAGCATAGCGCTGTCCCGCATGTGTGGGCTACATGCAGAAGCAGCCGGTAACTGAGCACCTGGGTAACACCATACTGTGCTGCAGGGGGCAGAGAGTTAGGTGCAGAGAGTTAGGTGTGTGTGTGTGTGTGTGTGGGGGGGGTCCTATCTCAGAGCTACAATGCAGTGTGAGAATAGCGCTGTCCCGCATGTGTGGGCTACATGCAGAAGCAGCCAGTAACTGAGCACCTGGGTAACACCATGCTGCACTGCAGGGGGTAGATGTAACATGTGCAGAGTGTTTGGTGTGAGAGGGGCGTGTCCTAGCTCAGAGCTACATTGCAGTGTGAGAATAACGCTGTCCAGCATGTGTGGGCTACATGCAGAAGCAGCCAGTAACTGAGCACCTGGGTAACACCATGCTGTGCTGCAGGGGGCAGATGTAACATGTGCAGAGAGTTAGGTATGGGAGGGGCGTGTCCTAGATCAGAGCTACATTGCAGTGTGAGAATAAAGCTGTCCAGCATGTGTGGGCTACATGCAGAAGCAGCCAGTAACTGAGCACCTGGGTAACACCATGCTGCACTGCAGGGGGCAGATGTAACATGTGCAGCGAGTTAGATGTGGGAGGGGCGTGTCCTAGCTCAGAGCTACATTGCAGTGTGAGAATAAAGCTGGCCAGCATGTGTGGGCTACATGCAGAAGCAGCCAGTAACTGAGCACCTGGGTAACACCATGCTGCACTGCAGGGGGGCAGATGTAACATGTGCAGAGAGTTAGGTGTGGGAGGGGCGTGTCCTAGATCAGAGCTACATTGCAGTGTGAGAATAACGCTGTCCAGCATGTGTGGGCTACATGCAGAAGCAGCCAGTAACTGAGCACCTGGGTAACACCATGCTGCACTGCAGGGGGTAGATGTAACATGTGCAGAGAGTTAGGTGTGAGAGGGGCGTGTCCTAGATCAGAGCTACATTGCAGTGTGAGAATAGTGCTGTCCAGCATGTGTGGGCTACATGCAGAAGCAGCCAGTAACTGAGCACCTGGGTAACACCATGCTGCACTGCAGGGGGTAGATGTAACATGTGCAGAGAGTTAGGTGTGAGAGATGCGTGTCCTAGATCAGAGCTACATTGCAGTGTGAGAATAGTGCTGTCCAGCATGTGTGGGCTACATGCAGTAGCAGCCAGTAACTGAGCACCTGGGTAACACCATGCTGCACTGCAGGGGGTAGATGTAACATGTGCAGAGAGTTAGGTGTGAGAGGGTGGTGTCCTAGCTCAGAGCTACATTGCAGTGTGAGAATAACGCTGTCCAGCATGTGTGGGCTACATGCAGTAGCAGCCAGTAACTGAGCACCTGGGTAACACCATGCTGCACTGCAGGGGGTAGATGTAACATGTGCAGAGAGTTAGGTGTGAGAGGGGCATGTCCTAGATCAGAGCTACATTGCAGTGTGAGAATAAAGCTGGCCAGCATGTGTGGGCTACATGCAGAAGCATAGAAGAAGTCCGTAATGACAAAGTCTTTTTCTTAGCGCCAAGGGTTTTTTCTCTTACATGCAGAAGCAGGCAATATTTACCCTGCATACAATAATAAATGTGCTTTGTCCAGATGCTGTGGCAGCTGTTTTTGTGCTTTGCTCCCACCTCAGAAGCCGCCCCCACGAGCCTGGTGCAGGGGGATATAGTGATTTCCTGTGTGTGTGTGATTACAGCCACCAGATAGGAGCAGCGTTATCTGTAGCACAGTGTGGAAGCTCTGGCGGCCTCTGATCTCAGGCCGTTTCCTCCTTCTCCATAGAACACTAGATGCTTCAGACCCCTCTCCGCTTTGTAGTGTGAGGGCTGACAGTCTACAAACATCCGCCTCTCGCTCCCCTATCTGACCGTCTGCATGGCGCTGTGCGCGTATCTGTCCCAGATGGCTAATAATGTGCCAACAGGACAACAGCCAGATCCTGAGACTCTTATACGTAGTGCCAGGGGCCAATGCTGGACACTGAGGCCCTCATACATAGTGCCAGGGGCCAATGCTGGACACCAAGACCCTCATACTTTGTGCCAGGGGCCAATGCTGGACACCGAGGCCCTCATGTATAGTGCCAGGGGCCAATGCTGGACACCAAGACCCTCATACATAATGCCAGGGGCCAATGCTGGACACTGAGGCCCTCATACATAGTGCCAGGGGCCAATGCTGGACACCAAGACCCTCATACTTTGTGCCAGGGGCCAATGCTGGACACCGAGGCCCTCATGTATAGTGCCAGGGGCCAATGCTGGACACCAAGACCCGCATACATAATGCCAGGGGCCAATGCTGGACACCAAGACCCTCATATGTAGTGCCAGGGGCCAATGCTGGACACCAAGACCCGCATACATAATGCCAGGGGCCAATGCTGGACACCAAGACCCTCATACTTAGTGCCAGGGGCCAATGCTGGACACCAAGACCCTCATACATAGTGCAAGGGGCCAATGCTGGACACCAAGACCCTCATACATAGTGCCAGGGGCCAATGCTGGACACCAAGACCCTCATACGTAGTGCCAGGGGCCAATGCTGGACACCAAGACCCTCATACTTAGTGCCAGGGGCCAATGCTGGACACCAAGACCCTCATTCATAGTGCCAGGGGCCAATACTTGACACCAAGACCCTCATACATAGTGCCAGGGGCCAATGCTGGACACCAAGACCCTCATACTTTGTGCCAGGGGCCAATGCTGGACACTGAGACCTTCATACATATTGCCAGGGGCAAATGCTGGACACCAAGACCCTCATACTTTGTGTCAAGGGCCAATAGTAGACACCAAGACCCTCATATGTAGTGCTAGGGTCAATGCTGGACCCCAAGACCCTCATACGTAGTGCCAGGGGCCAATGCTGGACCCCAAGACACACATTCGGAGTGCCAGGGGCTAATGCTGGACAACAAGACCCTCATTCAGAGTGCCAGAGACCAATGCTGCACACTGAGACCCTCATACATAATGTCAGGGGTCAATGCTGGACACCAAGAGCCTTATTCGCAGTGTCAAGGGCAATGGAGTGCCAGGGGCCAATGACAGACACCGAGACCCTCATACATAATGTCAGGGGTCAATGCTGGACACCAAGAGCCTTATTCACAGTGTCAAGGGCCAATGCTGGACACGGAGACCTTTATTAGATACCTGTATTATAGGTGGGTGTGTGACGTCAGCACTAGGCCGGATATACCTGTATTAGGGGAGGGTGTGTGACGTCAGCACCAGGCCGGATATACCTGTATTAGGGGAGGAGCTGTGTGTTAGCTGAGCTCCTGACTTCCAGAGTAGGCCGAAAAGCCTGGGACTTGATTAGGGGATTTATCCCCAGTGCTATGGAGCCTCCTGGGGCTGCTGCCCAGGAGAGCCCCCCGGTCACCGGGCCTAGTCCGGGCCCAGCCCCAATGTCATCAGGGGCAGGTGGCCGGAAGGGGATTTTGAAGATGCCTAAGGGGGAGAGCTCGGGACGGGCCCCTCTGAATGATTCGACTAAAAGTTCCAGCTGCCCGGATGGACAAGGAACTATGAAGGTCTCCCAAGTCAGCCTAATCCTGCCTAGCGGAAGGCCGCTTATCCCCCCACCTAAGCTGCAGGCTACGGTTGTTTTTGCCCCAGTGCCAGGTGAGCCCAGAGCCCATGTTGCGGCAGGGCCCCCAGTGGCTGAAGGTGTTCCGAAGGCTCGGATGCCTGTGCTGCTGGATATCCCTGATGCCGGGCCCAGAGTGGTTGCGGAGGTGCCCAGTGTGGACAGTGACCCTAAAGGTACTCCTGCTGTGAATATATCTGTACAAGTGGGGAAGGAGGAGGATGGTGTGATGCCTGAGTCAAATGACTTTATTAAGCCTGTGAGAGGTGAAGAAAGTGGGGCTGCGGTGTTGATGCCTGTTACAATGGTGCCTGCTGTCCGGGTACAGGCTGAGGAGTTGCCGGCTGCAAGGCGCGAAATAGTGATCAACCCAGCGCCTGTGGAAGAGGGAGAGCCGCGGGTTGATGAGGATGGCGCTCCGGAGCGGCGGCTGGTCAGCGGGGAGGTGCTGGCGTCCCCGTCCGTGGATGCGGACAGCTCGCGGGTCCCGGCGGGTGACGCCAGCACTGAAGTGCAGAAGAGTGGAGAGATGGCCGCGGCGCCCGGGGAGACGGCCGCGGCGCCCGGTGATGACGCGGCATCGGCGGCCGCGGATGACGCGGCCAGCGGCGTGGCACAGGAGGCGGCAGGGGGGAAGGAGGATGGTGGCAGCAGGAACGCGGCGGGCGACGGCGTGGTAGCGCCTGTCTGCCCGGCCGGTGAAAATGAAGATGGCGGTGGCTGCTGCAATATGGCGGGTGACGTCAGCGCCCCTGAGCCGGCGCTATATATGGTATGTGGAGATGAGGTGGCCCTGGCGGAGGAGGTGGGTGTCCAGGGCACCTCCATTGCAAGTACTGTACCTGTTGATATAAAGCCTCCTGTGGTTACTATGCTGCAGGGTGATGTGCCTGCACTGGTTGCTGATGTGGTGCTCGCAGTGACGGACAATGGGGTGCTGCTGGACACTGTCACCAGTGCAGGGGGAGGGGGTGGTATGGTTGAGTCCATAAAGGAATGTGTTGTACCCCCATTGGGAACTGTTGTGCAGGGTATAGTGGCTGATGGGGGGGAACTGATGGATGCAGCACATGCCAGCACAGGGGAGGGGGCTGATACTGCTGTTACTGTGGGTGTAAGCCAGCCAGTGGAAGAGACTGTTATGTGTGTGCAGGACTTGCAATCCAGAGTGCTGGCTCTGGAAACTAGGATTGTTAGGCTGCTGAACAAAATTACAATCAAAAAGAAGGAGAGGAACAACGCCTTCAGCACCAAAAGACCGGTGCTCAATGCGTTGATCCAAGAGTTGCAGGCAGAGCTAAAAATTAGAAATGAGGAGAAGGATGCGCTGAAATTAAAAATTGCTGAGCTGCAGGGGAAAGAGGTGACTGAGAGTGCAGAACTTCCCCCTAACAAGAGTTCGGATGAGGTGGAAGTGGGATCGGAAGGGGATAACCCTCTGTATGACCGCATTAGAATATTGGAGGAGGGGGGTGTGCCAGGTCCAATATTGCAGCCAGAGGAGATGGAGTGCCAGCCCTCGGTTAAAGGGGTAACGGTTGAGACTGTGTTTGGGGACAAAATTAGGGTGGTGAATGAGGGTACGGATGTTGCTGTTAAAGAAAAACAAAAGAGAGGGGAAGGTGAAAGGCGGAAGGCTGGGGGTGCAGGTGGGCCCAGTACGGCAGTTCGGGTGGCGTCTCCTGTGCGTGCTGCGCCCTCAGTGGCTCCTGTGACCCCTGCGGCATCGGTATCCTCCGCAGTGCCGGTGGTGGTGCCGCCTGTGGTCTCTTACGCTGGGATCCTGTCTGCAGGTCCGGTGCGAGTGGAGACAGCCAGGCCCAAGCCTACATGGGGACAGCCAGCAAAGAGGAGGAATGCTGTCCAGCTTAAATGGGTAACAGAAGGGTTAACTCCTACCTCCGCTGATGTTCTGGATAGGCTCTTTCTGCTGGGCTTTAAAAAAGAGGATTTCTTTGCATGTATACACCCGGTAGGTGCCCCTGAATTTGATATCAGTTTCATGACATACTATGGCTTACAGAAGTTTTGGTCCAAGTGGGGGGAGGTGAAGCATAACGACTGGTGGAATAAATTTAAGGCCTATGCCATAACCAGACAAGAAAGAGTTAAAGTGAATGTACTCGTTCGGAATGAGTCTCTGAGCCCATCGGATATTTGTTTCTGGCTGCAGAGGCATGGGGCGAAGCTTTTGTCCCCTTTAGAGAAGGTCCCAGGGGCTAGGGATGTGTGGGGTGGGGCATGGGCGGTCTATGCAAATTTAAGGGAAGGTTGCCACATACCGTCAGCTGCGTTCATAGGCAAGGATAGGGTGCAGTGCTTTTACCCCGGTCAGCCCAGGGAGTGTCACAGGTGTGGGGACTTTCGCCACTATAGTCGTGACTGTCCAAGCCAAAAGTGTTCAAGATGCAATAGTCTCGGGCATTTGGCCAAAGATTGCGACAAAATAGTTTGTAATTTGTGTGGGGATGATGGCCATGCCTTTTCTAGCTGCCCGATGGCTTTCCACAACACCTCTTTAGACAGGGAGATGGAGGGGGCGGCAGTGGAGGTGGAGGGTGGGCTGGTGGGGGCTCCATCGGTGGTGTCGGCTGGAGTCGTGATCCAGTCGGGCCTTTCCGGGGGGCCCCAGCAGCCCAATCCTGGCCCCCTGTCGGCTCTGACCTCCCAGTTGCAGAGGGTAGTGGAGGGACCCTCTGATGTGTCTGATAAGGTGGTGGCTCGGAAGAGCGGAGTGGAAGATGCCCCTTTTCAGCTGGTGGGGAAAGGGAAGGGGAAGAAAAAGAAGGATAAGGCGGACAAGCAGATTAGCCTGTCAAACAGTTTTTTCTCCCTGGCAAGCGAAGAGGAGGCAGAGGAGGAAGGGGACGTGGTGAAGGAGGCGGACGGCAGTCTTGTGCTGAGGCCAAAGAGGCAGAGGTTGAGGAAGAAAAGAAAGGTGGATGAGCAGCCTAGCCTTGCCCAGGAGAAAGCAAACGAGGGGGTAGAGCCCTTTGTCCTGAAGTGTAGGTCCTTCCTGAAAAATACCGCTTCTGGGGTTCAGAAAAAAGTATGCACGGTGGAGGACTTGGCGCCTCAATTGAGGACGGATGGGGTGGAAGATGTGCTGGTGGAGCAGAAGGTAACGGGACCGGTGGTTCAGCTGGGACAGGGTGACGGCCAGGTAGGCGTAGCGGGGCCTCCCCTGTCTGGCGCTGTCCCTGATCCGGATCCCGGTGGCTCTAACCTCATCGGTCCTCATGTCGACCCAGGTCCTCCCGTGGTGGTCGACAACACTCCTCAGGGTATACCTCTGGGGGCATCGCTGGCTCAGGTGTCTGGGGGCGGTGTTCCTGACAAGGGGGTTCTTGAGGAAGTCAAGAAGGTTGTCGAGATAATAGAGGTGGTGGAAGATGATATCCTGCCGATTGTGGAGGAGGAGGATGTCGGCCCGGGGGTCAGTGTTAAGAGGTGGGGGTCGGATGACGACCTTCAGGATAAGCGTGTGAAGAGGAAGTGATCTGGTCCCTACGCTCGGTGACTCTGAAGGATGGCCCCCAGCCCATAAGATTTGCCACACACAATGTGGCATCTATCTTGTCCGTACGTGCTCGGCAGTTAGCTTATGATTTTTTTAATTCCTTAAATGTAGATTTTATTTTTTTGCAGGAGACCAGATTGAGGCGGCTCGCGGATGTTCACAAGGCAAAAACCGAGTGGAGACGTGGGCCGTCCTTCTGGTCTCTGGCTGCCGAGCCGTACGGAGGGCTGGGGATTCTTTTTACCACCGAAGTTACCATCCAGCGAGTCATCGAGGTACAAGTAGGCAGGTGTATGGTTTTGGATGTCAATCTGAAGGGGCACGACCTGAGGCTTATTAATATCTATGGGCCCCAGACTAAGTGGGACAGGAAGTGTCTTTTCGGAGAGATAAAACCGTATCTCTTCGTAGCCCGGCAGATAGTCTTTGGCGGTGATTTTAACACCATAATTAGGCCCAAAGACAGGGGAGGGTCAAGGGCTACTCTGGGCTACGACTCCCTCTTTCTAGTGAGTATGATTAGACAGTCGGGTCTGGTGGATGTGCACGTTCGACACTCCCCAGACCTCACGGGGTTCACCTATCATAGAGGTAGTTGTAGGAGTAGAATAGATAGGGTTTTTGTTAAGGAGAGCTCGAAAACCTCGGTTCCCAAGCTGAGGCCGGTAGAGTTCTCCGATCACGTTTGTCTGTGTGTATCCTTGAACGCCTCAGAGTCCCCTCAGAAAGGCCGGGGCCTTTGGCGCTTGAACTCCAAACTCCTTGAGAGGGAAGAGGTTAGACAGTCCTTCAGGGACTTCTTTCAATCTCAGGAGTCACTTTTGGAGGCGGGTTGGAACAGGTCTGAGTGGTGGGAGGTATGTAAAAAAAGGACTCGCAGCTTTTTTCGCGACCTCGTAGCCAGAGAGAACTTGGTCAGGAACCGTGTCTACTGTGCCTTGAGAAAGAAATTAGACTTCCTGATCTCTGAGCAGGGTGATGGTGGGGAAATCTCCCGGGTGAAAGCTCAGATGAAGGAGTACCAGTACAACCGATATGCTTCTTTGATTTTGGAGAGGGATTATGGGAAATACCACTCGCCTGATCCCTACCAGAATTGCAGGAGTTCGGTTGACTGTAAGGAGGTGAGAGGGTTGTATGATGGCCAGGGTGTCCTCCGCGAGGATCGGGAGGGCATCCTGGGAGTTGTGCAATCCTTCTACTCCGACCTTCTATCTGAGAAGCCGCCTATCAGAGAGAAGATGGAACGGTTTCTTTTGGAGACGCCAGGTCTCGAGAGTCATGGTAGTGCTCTTGATTCCCTTGGTGAGGAGATAACGGTGGACGAGGTCAAAAAGGCCATAGGCTCCTTGTCTATGAAAAAGGCCCCAGGTCCGGATGGGTTAACTTCCGAATTCTTTAAGTGTTTTTGTGACCTCTTGGCCCCTCGTCTCGTGGAAGTGTTTAATGAGTG
The DNA here is from genome assembly GCF_055691185.1 of Crinia signifera. Taxonomy (NCBI): domain Eukaryota; kingdom Metazoa; phylum Chordata; class Amphibia; order Anura; family Myobatrachidae; genus Crinia; species Crinia signifera. Next base: position 27,228 of record NW_028142629.1, read on the forward strand.
CCTGGGTGAGGGCCTGCTCCCTCCTTCCATGAGATTGTCCGCCCTTATTTTGCTCTCCAAAGGGAGGGACCCGTCCCGTGTTGAGAACTGGCGCCCCATCGCCCTTCTCGATACGGATAGGAAGATTCTGGCAAAGGTGCTCTTTAACAGACTGATGGAAGTTTCCGAGTCTTTGCTTTCGCCTTCTCAGCACTGCACTGTGAAAGGCAGGAGCACTTTTAGTGCTGTCCTTGGCATCCGGGAGGCCGTGGAGCGGTGCAGGGCTGAGAAGTGGGGAAAGTACCTGCTGGCGTTGGATCAGGCAAAGGCTTTTGACAGGGTAAACCACGAATACCTGTGGGCTCTACTGGCTAGGTATGGCCTCCCAGTGAGGGTGGTAAATTGGCTGCGGGTAATCTACAGGCAAGCCGAGAGCTTCCCTCTTGTGAATGGTTGGGTAGGTCCGACCTTTTCAGTGAATTCGGGTGTTCGGCAGGGCTGCCCTCTAAGCCCCCTCCTGTATGTTTTTGCCATCGACCCCTTCATTAGAAGGCTGGAGGGTGGCATTGTGAGGGGAGTCCAGCTGAGCCCGGAGCATTCGCTGGAGGCAGTGGCCTACGCGGACGATGTCACCGTCATCCTGTCGGACCCATCTGAGGCGGATGCGGTGGTATCGGCCATCCAGGAATACTCGTTGGCGTCGGGTTCCCTGGTCAATCAGGACAAGAGTGAGGTTTTCTGGATGGGGGAGGAGGGCCAGGAATTTGACCTTCCGGATGGTCTCCCCCGGGCGAGCCAGGTGATCAAAGTTTTAGGCATCGAATTTGGCCCGGGCGATTACGCCACGCGAAATTGGGATTCCAGACTGGTAGAGGCCGGCCAGAAGGTAGAGCGCTGGAAGAGGTGGAAGCTGTCTCTCAGGGAAAGGGTGGACCTGATCAAGACTTACCTGATCCCTGTGTTCTTGTACGTCAGCTATGTGTGCCTTTTGCCAGAGTCGAGATGGGCGAAGATTTATGCTTTGTTTTTCCAGATGCTCTGGGGAAACAAACTAAATCTGATCAAGAGGACTGTCACCTACAGGTCGAGGAGGGAAGGAGGCCTGGGTATGGTCAACCCGGTGCTATTCTTTTTGATGACCTTTATTAAATTACATCTGTCAAGCCTCCAATTAGAGGCTCCTCCTCGATGGGTAGAAGGTTTCAGAGTCTGGGTGTCTCCTTTCCTCAACGCATGGTTAGAGGGAGGGTGTGTTAAAAGCCTGCGAGTCCGCCGTGGATACCTCCCGGCCTACGTGGCTCCTGTCTTGAAAGTGACAAGGCGGTGGGGCCTGGAAGCGGGAACAGTCAAAGGTTCTTCTAGAAGGGAGCTGGAGAAGAAGGTTTTGCAGTCCCACTTCCGGGAACAGCTGTCACTGAGGGACTGCCCGGGTAATTTGTCATCAGAGGGGCTGGCCCTTGTTAATTCTGGGAGGATCCCTCTGAAATATCAAGACATTGCCTGGCTCTCCTTCCACGGGAGGCTTTACGTGAGGGGAAACCTGAAGCATAGAAATGCCGATGATCGTGGTTGTCCACGGGAGGAGTGTCTGGGAGAGGAGGAGACTATGGACCATTTCTTGCTCAGGTGTCCCTTCAATGTGGAGGTTTACAAGGGTGTTTCCAGGGCCTTGGGAATCCCGTGCCTTTCGGGGCTTAGTTACCCGGAGTGGGCCTATGGGGCGTTCAAGCGTCCGGGTCGGTTTGAGTTATCCACTTTGTTCTTAGTCAGCATAGTTGTTAGATATTTCACGTGGAATGCACGGTGTCAGGTATCCATTAGGCAGAAAGTCCTCCCCTGTGTGGTGGTGGTTACTGACATTTTGCACGAGGTGTGGAAATTGAGGGATCTGGAGAGACGCCGGATGGAGGCAGGGAGATGGGCCAGGCTGTGGCGCCATCTTCGGCCCCCTTGAGTGGGCGGCTGACTTACGGTAGTCTCTCTGGCTTGTGGCTTTGCTATCCTTTCACTCCCTTAGATGTGCATTACACAAAATATGCGGTTTTACATATGCCTGTAGCACCAGATCATTTCCTCTTGCATGCAGTTGTAAATACCGCATGTAAATAAGTTTGTTGTGTTATGTGATATTGTATGATGCATTATGTTTCCAGCTGATGTATTGTGTATTATTCATGTGAAAAGCCCGCTTTTCTTTTCTTTTAAATTCTAAGACCGTTGTAAGTGGACTTTATACGGTCTTTTCATGGACAATGTTTTTACTCAAGAAAAGGGGCTCATGTATAATCGCATGTACTTGTTTTTCTGTATGAAATGTTTATGCCTTTCTGTTGCAAGTTCTAAATAAAGAAATATGACCTGTATTAGGGGAGGGTGTGTGACGTCAGCACCAGGCCGGATATACTTGTATTAGGGGAGGGTGTGTGACATCAGCAATAGGCCGGATATACCTGTATTAGGGGAGGGTGTGTGATGTCAGCACTAGGCCGGATATGCCTGTATTAGGGGAGGATGTGTGATGTCAGCACCAGGCCGGATATACCTGTATTAGGTGTAAAGGTGGGTGTAGCACAGGTAGGAGGGTGTACAGGTGGGTGTAGCACAGGTAGGAGGGTGTACAGGTGGATGTACGGTAGGTGTGTGGGTGTACAGAGGGGTGTAGCACAGGTAGGAGGGTGTGCAGGTGGGTGTAGCAAAGGTGTGAGGGTGCCCAGGTGGGTGTAGCACAGGTGAAGATGGTGCACAGGTGGGTGTAGCACAGCTGTGAGGGTGTACAGGTGGATGTACGGTAGGTGTGTGGGTGTACAGGTGGGTGTAGCACAGGTGGGTGTAGCACAGGTGTGAGGGTGTACAGGTGGGTGTAGCACAGGTGAGGAGTGTGCACAGGTGGGTGTAGGACAGGTGAGGAGGTTGTACAGGTGGGTGTAGCACAGGTGAGGAGTGAGCACAGGTGGGTGTAGGACAGGTGAGGAGGGTGTACAGGTGGGTGTAGCACAATTAGGAGGGTGTACAGGTGGGTGTAGCACAATTGGGAGGGTGTACATGTGGGTGTAGCAAAGGTGTGAGGGTGTACAGGTGGGTGTAGCACAGGTGTGAGGGTGGACAGGTGGGTGTAGCACAGATGTGAGGGTGTACAGGTGGGTGTAGCACAGTTGTGAGGGTGTACAGGTGGGTGTAGCACAGGTGTGAGGGTGTACAGGTGGGTGTAACACAGGTCTTAGGGTGTACAGGTGTGTGTTGCACAGGTGTGAGTGTGTAGCACAGATAGGATGGTGTACAGGTGGGTGTAGCACAGGTAGGAGGGTGTACAGGTGGGTGTAGCACAAGTAGAAGGGTGTACAGGTGGGTGTTGCACAGGTGAGGAGGGTGTACAAGTGGGTATACCACCGGTATGAGGGTGTACATGTGGGTGTAGCACCGGTAGGAGGGTGTACAGGTGGGTGTAGCACAATTGTGAGGGTGTACAGGTGGGTGTAGCAGAATTAGGAGGGTGTACAGGTGGGTATAGCACATGTAGGAGGGTGTACATGTGGGTGTAGCAAAGGTGTGAGGGTGTACAGGTGGGTGTAGCACAGGTGTGAGGGTGTACAGGTGGGTGTAGCACAGGTGTGAGGGTGTACAGGTGGGTGTAGCACAGGTGTGAGGGTGTACAGGTGGGTGTTGCACAGGTGTGAGGGTGTAGCACAGGTAGGATGGTGTACAGGTGGGTGTAGCACAGGTAGGAGGGTGTACAGGTGGGTGTAGCACAAGTAGGAGGGTGTACAGGTGGGTGTTGCACAGGTGAGGAGGGTGTACAAGTGGGTATACCACCAGTATGAGGGTGTACATGTGGGTGTAGCACCGATCGGAGGGTGTACAGGTGGGTGTAGCACAGGTAGGAGGGTGTACAGGTGGGTGTAGCACAGATGAGGAGGGTGTACAGGTGGGTGTACGCTAGATGTGTGGGTGTACAGGTGGGTGTAGCACAGGTTGCGAGTGTGCACAGGTGGGTGTAGGACAGGTGAGGAGGGTGTACAGGTGGGTGTAGCACAATTAGGAGGGTGTACAGGTGGGTGTAGCACAATTGTGAGGGTGTACATGTGGGTGTAGCACAATTGTGAGGGTGTACAGGTGGGTGTAGCACAGGTGTGAGGGTGTACAGGTGGGTGTAGCACAGGTGTGAGGTTGTACAGGTGGGTGTAGCACAGGTGTGAGGGTGTACAGGTGGGTGTAGCACAGGTGCGAGGGTGTACAGGTGGGTGTAGCACAGGTGTGAGGGTGTACAGGTGGGTGTTAGCACAGGTAGGATAGTGTACAGGTGGGTGTAGCACAGGTAGGAGGGTGTACAGGTGGGTGTAGCACAGGTAGGAGGGTGTACAGGTGGGTGTAGCACAAGTAGGAGGGTGTACAGGTGGGTGTTGCACAGGTGAGGAGGGTGTACAAGTGGGTATAGCACCAGTAGGAGGGTGTACATGTGGGTGTAGCACCGGTAGGAGGGTGTACAGGTGGGTGTAGCACAGGTAGGAGGGTGTACAGGTGGGTGTAGCACAGGCAGGAGGGTGTACAGGTGGGTGTAGCACAGGTGAGGAGGGTGTACAGGTGGGTGTACGGTAGGTGTGTGGGTGTACAGGTGGGTGTAGGGGATGCAGTTAAAATCCCGGCGGTCGGGATCCCGGTGTTCAGAATCCCGACGCCGGAATCCCGACTGCCGAAATGCCGACACATTCTCCCTCCTGGGGTGTCCACGACACCCCTGGAGGGAGAATAAATTAGCGTGCCGAGCGTAGCGAGGCACCGGGCCCGCTGCGTGGCGTGCGCAGCGAGCCCGCAAGGGGGGGCGATCCACGTCCCCCCCTTGTCGGCATTTCGGCTGTCGGGATTCCGGCGTAGGGATACTGAATCCGGGTGTAGCACAGGTTGGGAGGGTGTACAGTTGGGTGTAGCACAGGTGTGAGGGTGTACAGGTGGGTGTAGCACAGGTAGGAGGGTGCACAGGTGGGTGTAGCACAGGTGTGAGGGTGTACAGGTGGGTGTAGCACAGGTGAGGAGGGTGTACAGGTGGGTGTAGCACAGGTAGGATGGTGTACAGGTGGGTGTAGCACAGGTAGGAGGGTGTACAGGTGGGTGTAGCACAGGTAGGAGGGTGTACAGGTGGTTGTAGCACAGGTGAGGAGGGTGTACAGATGGGTGTACGGTAGGTGTGTGGGTTTACAGGTGGGTGTAGCACAGGTAGGGAGGGTGTACAGGTGGGTGTAGCACAGGTGAGGAGGGTGCACAGGTGGGTGTAGCACAGGTGTGAGGGTGCACAGGTGGGTGTTGCGCAGGTGTGAAGGTGTACAGGTGGGTGTAGCACCGGTAGGAGGGTGTACAGGTGGGTGTAGCACAATTGTGAGGGTGTACAGGTGGGTGTAGCAGAATTAGGAGGGTGTACAGGTGGGTATAGCACAGGTAGGAGGGTGTACATGTGGGTGTAGCAAAGGTGTGAGGGTGTACAGGTGGGTGTAGCACAGGTGTGAGGGTGTACAGGTGGGTGTAGCACAGGTGTGAGGGTGTACAGGTGGGTGTAGCACAGGTGTGAGGGTGTACAGGTTGGTGTTGCACAGGTGTGAGGGTGTAGCACAGGTAGGATGGTGTACAGGTGGGTGTAGCACAGGTAGGAGGGTGTACAGGTGGGTGTAGCACAAGTAGGAGGGTGTACAGGTGGGTGTTGCACAGGTGAGGAGGGTGTACAAGTGGGTATAGCACCAGTATGAGGGTGTACATGTGGGTGTTGCACAGATAGAAGGGTGTACTGGTGGGTGTAGCATAGGTAGGAGGGTGTACAGGTGGGTGTAGCACAGGTGAGGAGGGTGTACAGGTGGGTGTACGCTAGATGTGTGGGTGTACAGGTGGGTGTAGCACAGGTGAGGAGTGTGCACAGGTGGGTGTAGGACCGCTTGAGGAGGGTGTACAGGTGGGTGTAGCACAATTAGGAGGGTGTACAGGTGGGTGTAGCACAATTGTGAGGGTGTACATGTGGGTGTAGCACAATTGTGAGGGTGTACAGGTGGGTGTAGCACAGGTGTGAGGGTGTACAGGTGGGTGTAGCACAGTTGTGAGGGTGTACAGGTGGGTGTAGCACAGGTGTGAGGTTGTACAGGTGGGTGTAGCACAGGTGTGAGGTTGTACAGGTGGGTGTAGCACAGGTGTGAGGGTGTACAGGTGGGTGTAGCACAGGTGTGAGGGTGTACAGGTAGGTGTAGCACAGGTAGGATAGTGTACAGGTGGGTGTAGCACAGGTAGGATGGTGTACAGGTGGGTGTAGCACAGGTAGGAGGGTGTACAGGTGGGTGTAGCACAAGTAGGAGGGTGTACAGGTGGGTGTTGCACAGGTGAGGAGGGTGTACAAGTGGGTATAGCACCAGTAGGAGGGTGTACATGTGGGTGTAGCACCGGTAGGAGGGTGTACAGGTGGGTGTAGCACAGGTAGAAGGGTGTACAGGTGGGTGTAGCACAGGCAGGCGGGTGTTCAGGTGGGTGTAGCACAGGTGAGGAGGGTGTACAGGTGGGTGTAATGTAGGTGTGTGGGTGTACAGGTGGGTGTAGCACAGGTTGCGAGGGTGTACAGTTTTTTGTAGCACAGGTGTGAGGGTGTACAGGTGGGTGTAGCACAGGTAGGAGGGTGCACAGGTGGGTGTAGCACAGGTGAGGAGGGTGTACAGGTGGGTGTAGCACAGGTAGGATGGTGTACAGGTGGGTGTAGCACAGGTAGGAGGGTGTACAGGTGGGTGTAGCACAGGTAGGAGGGTGTACAGGTGGGTGTAGCACAGGTAGGAGGGTGTACAGGTGGGTGTAGCACAGGTGAGGAGGGTGTACAGATGGGTGTACGGTAGGTGTGTGGGTTTACAGGTGGGTGTAGCACAGGTAGGGAGGGTGTACAGGTGGGTGTAGCACAGGTGAGGAGGGTGCACAGGTGGGTGTTGCGCAGGTGTGAAGGTGTACAGGTGGGTGTAGCACAGGTAGGGAGGGTGTACAGGTGGGTGTAGCACAGGTGAGGAGGGTGCACAGGTGGGTGTAGCACAGGTGTGAAGGTGCACAGGTGGGTGTAGCACAGGTGTGAGGGTGCACAGGTGGATGTATGGTAGGTGTGTGGGTGTGCAGAAGAGCAGACAGTATATACAGTATATATACGGATGACCAGTAGTTGGGATGCTGACATCCTGTTGGAGAGAATCCTATCAGGGGTCCGGAAAGTGTATAATTACATTCTCCGTGACCCCCCACCCCGCAATTCTACTCCTTCTCGCAGCTACACCCCAGCTCTCCACAACCTAGCCCTATCCCCTGTCTTAGTGCTGCACCCTAACCCCCCCACTCCACATCTATATACGGAATGCTGGCGGTTGGATTTACGCCATCTTCAGCAATGCCGATATTCCGGTGTCAGTCCCCTGGCCATCAGCCAGGTTCCGGTGTCAGTCCCCTGGCCATCAGCCAGGTTCCGGTGTCAGTCCCCTGGCCATCAGCCAGGTTCCGGTGTCAGTCCCCTGGCCATCAGCCAGGTTCCGGTGTCAGTCCCCTGGCCATCAGCCAGGTTCCGGTGTCAGTCCCCTGGCCATCAGCCAGGTTCCGGTGTCAGTCCCCTGGCCATCAGCCAGGTTCCGGTGTCAGTCCCCTGGCCATCAGCCAGGTTCCGGTGCCAGTCCCCTGGCCATCAGCCAGGTTCCGGTGCCAGTCCCCTGGCCATCAGCCAGGTTCCGGTGCCAGTCCCCTGGCCATCAGCCAGGTTCCGGTGCCAGTCCCCTGGCCATCAGCCAGGTTCCGGTGTCAGTCCCCTGGCCATCAGCCAGGTTCCGGCATCGGTATTCTGTCTGCTGGCATCCTGACCGCCCATATACAGTATACAGTTGTTGGATATAGGGAGATAGCCTGTCCCTGGGATGACTCTTTAATCACCTTACTGATTCTCGTGTGTGTGTGGTGAAGGGGGGGGGGGGGTGTTTGGGGGCTGAGCGGGTTCTGCGTTATTTCATGTATGTGACTGCTGATCTTCCATCTAGGCATATCTCCCGTATGTGCTGTCACATATAATTACCGTGATATTGACGTGATAACAGCACAGGTCACAGGGGACATCTGATACCCACATTACAGTATTACTACAACAACGATAGTATTTCTCATATCACACAGAGTTCAGCCGGTGTCAGTGTCACTGTGCGCTGTGTGCCCGCCTGGGTTACAAGTACGTCTGTATGATATTGTACAGCAGCTCTGTGGGTCTGCATGTGGGGGGTGACAGTGACTGGGCTAGTGGGGGGGGACGGACGGTGACTTGTGCATGACTGGGCTAGTGATGGGTACAGTGACTGGGCTAGTGGGGGGGGGGGGTACGGTGACTTGTGCATGACTGGGCTAGTGGGGGGGGGGTAAGGTCACTGGGCTAGTGGGGGGGGGTATGGTGACTGGGCTAGTGGGGAGGGTACGGTCACTGGGCTAGTGGGGGGGGGTATGGTGACTGGGCTAGTGGGGGGGTACGGTGACTGGGCTAGTGGGGGGGTACGGTGACTGGGCTAGTGGGGGGGGTATGGTGACTGGGCTAGTGGGGGGGGTATGGTGACTGGGCTAGTGGAGGGCACAGTGTTCTCCTGAGGCAGCAGATAACATAACCCCTACAACGCTCTAACAGCAGAACCCTTCTCCAGGACTTGTCTCTTGTTAGATTAGATAACCTGTCTATATAGCGTTTACTATTTATTAGGGGATTGTATCATTTCCGCTGGGCTCACAGCGCAGCAGCCACTCTTCCTCCGGCCTCACAGCGCAGCAGCCGGTCTTCCTCCGGCCTCACAGCGCAGCAGCCGGTCTTCCTCCGGCCTCACAACGCAGCAGCCGGTCTTCCTCCGGCCTCACAGCGCAGCAGCCGGTCTTCCTCCGGCCTCACAGCGCAGCAGCCGGTCTTCCTCCGGCCTCACAGCGCAGCAGCCGGTCTTCCTCCGGCCTCACAGCGCAGCAGCCGGTCTTCCTCCGGCCTCACAGCGCAGCAGCCGGTCTTCCTCCGGCCTCACAGCGCAGCAGCCGGTCTTCCTCCGGCCTCACAGCGCAGCAGCCGGTCTTCCTCCGGCCTCACAGCGCAGCAGCCGGTCTTCCTCCGGCCTCACAACGCAGCAGCCGGTCTTCCTCCTGCCTCACAGCGCAGCAGCCGGTCTTCCTCGGGCCTCACAGCGCAGCAGCCGGTCTTCCTCCGGCCTCACAGCGCAGCAGCCGGTCTTCCTCTGGCCTCACAGCGCAGCAGCTGGACTTCCTCCGGCCTCACAGCGCAGCAGCCGGTCTTCCTCCGGCCTCACAGCGCAGCAGCACTTCTTCCTCTAACTTCACAGTGCAGTAGCTGCATTTCCTCTAGCCTCACAGCTGAGCAGCACGTCTTCCTCCGGCATCACAGCACAGCAGCTGCTCTTCCTCCAGCCTCACAGCACAGAAGCCGCAATTCCTCTGGTTTTATAGCTCAGCAGCCGCTCTCACTCTGGAACCACAGTGCAGCAGCCTTGATTAATGAAAAAAGAAAACATTTTACAATACATACATTAGGGCCATCCTATGCTCAGTGGAGGCCCATACATTAGGGCCATCCTATGCTCAGTGGAGGCCCATACATTAGGGCCATCCTATGCTCAGTGGAGGCCCATACATTAGGTCCATCCTATGCTCAGTGGAGGCCCATACATTAGGGCCATCGTATGCTCAGTGGAGGCCCATACATTAGGGCCATCCTATGCTCAGTGGAGGCCCATACATTAGGGCCATCCTATGCTCAGTGGAGGCCCATACATTATAGCCATCCTAAGCTCAGTGGAGGCCCATACATTAGGGCCATCCTATGCTCAGTGGAGGCCCATACATTAGGGCCATCCTATGCTCAGTGGAGGCCCATACATTAGGGCCATCCTATGCTCAGTGGAGGCCCATACATTATAGCCATCATATGCTCAGTGGAGGCCAATACATTAGGGCCATCCTATGCTCAGTGGAGGCCCGTACATTATAGCCATCCTATGCTCAGTGGAGGCCCATACATTAGGGCCATCGTATGCTCAGTGGAGGCCCATACATTAGGGCCATCGTATGCTCAGTGGAGGCCCATACATTAGGGCCATCCTATGCTCAGTGGAGGCCCATACATTAGGGCCATCCTATGCTCAGTGGAGGCCCATACATTAGGTCCATCCTATGCTCAGTGGAGGCCCATACATAAGGGCCATCGTATGCTCAGTGGAGGCCCATACATTAGGGCCATCGTATGCTCAGTGGAGGCCCATACATTAGGGCCATCCTATGCTCAGTGGAGGCCCATACATTAGGGCCATCCTATGCTCAGTGGAGGCCCATACATTAGGGCCATCCTATGCTCAGTGGAGGCCCATACATTAGGTCCATCCTATGCTCAGTGGAGGCCCATACATAAGGGCCATCGTATGCTCAGTGGAGGCCCATACATTAGGGCCATCGTATGCTCAGTGGAGGCCCATACATTAGGGCCATCCTATGCTCAGTGGAGGCCCATACATTAGGGCCATCCTATGCTCAGTGGAGGCCCATACATTAGGGCCATAGTATGCTCAGTGGAGGCCCATACATTAGGGCCATCGTATGCTCAGTGGAGGCCCATACATTAGGGCCATCCTATGCTCAGTGGAGGCCCATACATTAGGGCCATCGTATGCTCAGTGGAGGCCCATACATTAGGGCCATCCTATGCTCAGTGGAGGCCCATACATAAGGGCCATCGTATGCTCAGTGGAGGCCCATACATTAGGGCCATCGTATGCTCAGTGGAGGCCCATACATTAGGGCCATCGTATGCTCAGTGGAGGCCCATACATTATAGCCATCCTATGCTCAGTGGAGGCCCATACATTAGGGCCATCCTATGCTCAGTGGAGGCCCATACATTAGGGCCATCCTATGCTCAGTGGAGGCCCATACATTAGGGCCATCGTATGCTCAGTGGAGGCCCATACATTATAGCCATCCTATGCTCAGTGGAGGCCCATACATTATAGCCATCCTATGCTCAGTGGAGGCCCATACATTAGGGCCATCCTATGCTCAGTGGAGGCCCATACATTAGGTCCATCCTATGCTCAGTGGAGGCCCATACATAAGGGCCATCGTATGCTCAGTGGAGGCCCATACATTAGGGCCATCGTATGCTCAGTGGAGGCCCATACATTAGGGCCATCCTATGCTCAGTGGAGGCCCATACATTAGGGCCATCCTATGCTCAGTGGAGGCCCATACATAAGGGCCATCCTATGCTCAGTGGAGGCCCATACATTAGGGCCATCCTATGCTCAGTGGAGGCCCATACATAAGGGCCATCCTATGCTCATGGGATCTGATGACGGGGGATGGGGGTCTGATGACGGGGGATGGGATCTGATGACGGGGGATGGGGTCTGATGACGGGGGAGGGGTTCTGATGACGGGGGATGGGGTCTGATGACGGGGGATGGGGTCTGATGACGGGGGGTGGGGTCTGATGATGGGGGATGGGGTCTGATGACGGGGGAGGGGTTCTGATGACGGGGGATGGGGTCTGATGATGGGGGAGGGGTTCTGATGACGGGGGATGGGGTCTGATGACGGGGGGTGGGGTCTGATGATGGGGGATGGGGTCTGATGACGGGGGAGGGGTTCTGATGACGGGGGATGGGGTCTGATGACGGGGGATGGGATCTGATGACGGGGGATGGGGTCTGATGACGGTGGAGGGGTTCTGATGACGGGGGATGGGGTCTGATGACGGGGGATGGGGTCTGATGACGGGGGATGGGGTCTGATGACGGGGGAGGGGTTCCGATGACGGATCCCACAGACTGAAGCACTATAATGCTCTGACCCAGTGCTGGATTCCTGTATTCGCACCTAGAGTCAGCGTCGGCTGACTCTATGCACTTATTGTCAGGCTAATGTAGAGCACATGCTGCATGCAGCGTAGGTAGGCCAGGAGCAGGGAGCAGGACACAAAGGCTAACAATGATTGGGAAGCCAGCAGTAAGTCAGGGGAAGGGGTGACAGAGGGGGCTGACATGGGAATCTCTCCAAGTCCTGTTTTCACAGCTGCTCTGGCTGCTCCCCATTAGCTGTAATACAAGCTCCTCAGAGAGAACATTAGAAACGTGAACTTCCTACATCATACTTGGCAGCCGGTTCACGGACCTGTAAACACCTCACTATTCAGGCTGCGGAGGGGGGAGCAGTGGGGCCGGGAGTCCTATGGATGTCAGGTGTTGGTGGTGCCATAATCCAGCAGGGACCTTGAACACGTCACATTCCGTCTACCGTTACTGATCGATGTCCTTCGTATGTAACATGTAGTGTAGGGGTTATTAACACAGCAAGTACAGACTCAAATACCTTGGGCCATGATGAGACAAAGGGTCCCGTGTGAGTGTTCTAATCCCTAGCGTGGCCCTACAGCCTCAACAAGCCCCCTGGAATCCGTCAGTGGGTCGGCCACTATGGGTCGCCAGGCAAAAGGGCAACATGGTCTAAATGTCGACATGCACTAAGATCAATATTGACAAAAGGTCGACACATGCAATGGGCGGACATGCCAGTGGGCGGACCTGCCAGTGGGCGCGTTTTCCCCCACTCAGATAACTTCTCCATATTGAACGATCCACGTGGAGTACAATCGGGAAGGTAAATGCTTGGGGCATCGTGCGCAAAGCAAGGGTCCATGTCGACAGATGTCAACACAGGCATAAAAAACCTTGTATCGATTATTCCGATGTAGACTTTTTTGTTGAGTCATCCTTTTGACCATGTTGGTTTTTTCCCCTATGTCAACATTTTCACTGTTAACCAATAATGGTCAACCTAATAACTGTCGACCTTGTTGGAATGATCCACACCTGGGAGTCGTTACCCATAGAAACCAATTACTTTTTCCATAGAATTTCATAAAATGTGTTTAATAAATGAGAGCTTGATTATGATTGGTGACTTCTCCATCTGTCCTCCATAGTTGTGTTACATCAGGTAGACCCCCATGGGGTCTACCCGATGCCGCGTCGGCCCCGGCTCTCACCTACCTGATGCCGCGTCGGCCCAGGCTCTCACCTACCCGATGCCGCGTCCGCCCAGGCTCTCACCTACCCGATGCCGCGTCCGCCCAGGCTCTCACCTACCAGATGCCGCGTCCGCCCAGACTCTCACCTACCAGATGCTGCGTCCGCCCAGGCTCTCACCTACCCGATGCCGCGTCCGCCCAGGCTCTCACCTACCCGATGCCGCGTCCGCCCAGGCTCTCACCTACCCGATGCCGCGTCCGCCCAGGCTCTCACCTACCCGATGCCGCGTCCACCCAGGCTCTCACATACCCGATGCCGCGTCCGCCCAGGCTCTCACCTACCCGATGCCGCGTCCGCCCAGGCTCTCACCTACCCGATGCCGCGTCCACCCAGGCTCTCACATACCCGATGCCGCGTCCGCCCAGGCTCTCACCTACCAGATGCCGCGTCCGCCCAGGCTCTCACCTACCAGATGCCGCGTCCGCCCAGGCTCTCACCTACCAGATGCCGCGTCCGCCCCGGCTCTTACCTACCTTAGCAGCCGACAGGGGGGACTCCCAACAGCCCCCCCACACCGCGGGACACTGCCGGCCGCGGGAGGGACAACAGGACAGGCCCTGACAATCGGGACTGTCCCGCTGAAATCGGGACTGTTGGGAGGTATGCAGGTAGTGCTATATATATATATATATATATATATATATATATATATAAGTCCAGAAGAGGGATGGCACTCAGAAATAATTTCAACATAAGTCAGATGATGGTCAACGTTTCAGGGATCTGGTCCCTTTTATCAAGACATGTCTTGATAAAAGGGACCAGATCCCTGAAACGTTGACCATCATCTGACTTATGTTGAAATTATTTCTGAGTGCCATCCCTCTTCTGGACTTATATTATTCTTTTTTTGGAAAGGCACCAGGACAGTTGCTTTGAGCGGCGAGTGCCGGTCCTCCTGGACAAATATATATATATCATACTTGCCGACTTTTCATCTCCCCTTTGCGGGAGACCAGGCAGAGGGCAGCTAATTAGGGGGCGTGGGAGCTCTCAAATGTAATTTGGATAGCTCCGCCCATGGCCCTGCCCCATTCACGGCACAAAAATGGGGCGTGGCTATCCAAATTACATTTTGAGATGGTAGTGGTACCGTAGCATTTTTTAAAAGAAGGAACCCTATTAAAGGAAAAATAGTGGGGAGCAGAGGAGAGAAGCAGGAGGGAGGCACGAAGCAGCCAGCCGCTATCTTACCATCTTATCTGCGGCGCTGCCTTCTGCTGCTTGTGCCTCTCCCTCTGCTGCTCCTGCTCCGATGGCTGCCCCCTGCTGCGCTGCCGCTGTAGGCAGTATAGACACTGCTGACAGATCCCCGGCCGGACAGCTGCGGCGTCTGCCTCGGCACTTTGTGATTTGCGCATGCGCAGTCACTTTTTTTTTTTTTTCAGACGGACTAAAAAACCGGGAGGATCGCACACATTATCGGGAGACCGGGAGAAAGGAACAAAAACCGGGATACTCCCGCTAAATGCGGAGTGTCGGCAACCCTGATATATATATATATATAAAAAAGGGGTTTTACTTCATTTTCTTATTAGAACATCCCACCCGTGGAGAGAAGAGCTTACAGGATTGAACACAGGGGTGGTGCAGGGGGGAAAGGGGGAGAGCGGAAGGAGGGTGGGCATTACATCAAACGTGGTGACAATCCCGATATCCTGACTATCATGGATAAATCACAACACTAAGGGTGTCCATACACTAGTAAGATTTATCTTCAGATCTGGCTGGTTGGAACAAAAACATGGTTATGGATGGGGACAGTTTGTCTGTTTTCCAGCATTCCAAGCAAATGGTCAACTGTCATTTGCTCTCATCCATAACCAGGATTTTGTTCCAACCAGCCAGATCTGAAGACAAATCTGCATGTGTATGGCCACCTTAAAGGACAGATTTAACAAGTGCTGATGGATTCAGCTCCTCTCATGTGCTTGCAAAATGACAGTTAGCAGCTGATTCTAGTCAGTAACTACCGTCTTTCCCCGATAATAAGACACTGTCTTATTTTTTTTTTTCCTCCAAAAAAGACCATAGGTCTTATTTTCGGGGGAGGGCTTATTTTAATAGACCTTGACAGCAAATGTCCTAAAACAGGTGCCAGAAATACCGACCTTTATGAAATGCCACAATTTGTGCCTGTATTTTATGCCCCCACCTGTTTCCCCACTGCCTTTAAAACATCCCATACTGCGCCTTTATGAAATGCCACAATTTGTGCCTGTATTTTATGCCCCCACCTGTTTCCCCACTGCCTTTAAAACATCCCATACTGCGCCTTTATGAAATGCCACAATTTGTGCCTGTATTTTATGCCCCCACCTGTTTGTTTGTACGGTACCAGTTTAAATGGATATTCGTTGTGCTGTGCCACCGCTGTGTGGTGAGCAGCAGCCAGCCAGTCAGTCAGTCAGCGTGATCTGCGCGGCGCGATGTGCGCGGCGTGACGTCACGCCGCGCCCACCGCAATGCATCCCTGGGAACGGGAGCTGCGGTGAGTAAGCGGAGGGCAGCGGGGGTCAGCGGGGGTCAGCGGGGGTCAGCGGGGGACCAGCGGGGGACCAGCGGAGGCTACACATATGGTGTACATGGTGTACATACAAATGAATGGGAAAAATGGTAGGGCTTAATTTCGGGGGAGGGCTTATTTTGGACCAGCGTCCAAAATCTGGGGTAGGGCTTATTATCGGGGTAGGTCTAATTATCGGGGAAAGACGGTAGTGAAAACAAGGATATGACTCCTTGATAAATCTGCACCTAAAGGGAGCATAGCTTAGGAGATACAGCACCAGACTGCCTTCTGGCATGGGTGCGCAGTGTTACCACCTGGCCTTCTCCCCACGCCAGCATATGTAATAACATAAGACATAAAGGGGGAAATTTACCAATATGAAAAACCTAGTTTTTCGTATTGGTATTTCCCCTACGGCTGCATACGACTGTTTGAGTCGTATGCAAAGTCGTGTTCCGGAGGGGAAATTACAAAGCAGTCAGATACGACTGCTTTGTAACCCTCCGATGGTGTAACCATTCGTATTAGCGGCACATATATACGGCCGCTAATACGAATTCGTACAGGCAGTCTGCACGGATCAGTCAGATCCATCATATCAGTCAGATCCGTGCAGGCTGCAGAGTGTAAAAAAAAATAGAAAACTTAATTAAAAAAATAAAAAACGGCGTGGGGTCCCCCCCACAGCTGTAACCAGCACCAGGCTGAAGGAGCCGGGGCCGGTAATTAAAAATCAGGGAACCCGGCAAATAGGGGTTCCCCGATTTTTAACAACCAGCCCCAGGCTCCAGGTCCGGGGCTGGTTCCCAAAATACGGAGGACAAAATGACTAGGGGTCCCCCGTATTTTAAGAACCAGCCCCAGGCCAAACCAGCCAGCAGGGTAATGTCACAGCCGGGGGACACTTATGATATAAGGTCCTGCGGCCAAAACATTAACCCCCTGACCGGTCAGCCTGGCCAGGGGCCCTGGGGGAGTGGGGACCCCCCCAATAAAGGAGTCCCCCCCCCCTCCAGGACTTACCTGACCAGGCTGAAGCCTGGTGCTGTCCCCGGTGACCCTGGGCTGTGGTCACCGGGCTGATCTTGGTGTAAAAAAAAGAATAATCTATTGTCTAATACTGGGGCACTATGAGTCCCAGCAAGCCTCCCCCGTAAGCTGGGACTTGGAGAACCACAAGTCCCAGCCTGCGGGGCATTAAAGGGCCCGCTGGGTCTTGTAGTTCCACAGTATTAAAAATAGTAAAATAAAACACACTGACACACACTTAAAATAAAACTTTAATACATACAAAGCCCACACATACTAATACTTACCTATCTTCTTCCCGTAGGTAGCCCTGGTCCTGATGTCCTGGTCCTGTGTCGTCGCTGTCCATGTCGTCGTCGCTGTCGGCGTCCGGAGTCCGACAAAATCCATGTGGGAACACAAACACCGTGCGGCTCATCTGTCCGGTCTGGTTTCGGGTGTCGGTTTGTTTTTTTTGCAAAGACCCTTACCTGGACTACGTCGCCCCGGGACAGGTGAGTATGGTTTCCTTCCATAGGTTCCCACATGGATTTCGTCGGACTCCGGACGCCGACAGCGACGACGACATGGACAGCGACGACGACATGGAGCCAGAAGACGACACAGGACCAGGACATCAGGACCAGGGCTACCTACGGGAAGAAGATAGGTAATTATCAGTATGTAAGGGCTTTGTATGTATTAAAGTTTTATTTTAAGTGTGTGTCAGTGTGTTTTATTTTACTATTTTTAATACTGTGGCACTACAAGACCCAGCGGGCGCTTTAATGCCCCGCAGGCTGGGACTTGTGGTTCTCCAAGTCCCAGCTTGCGGGGGAGGCTTGCTGGGACTCATAGTGCCCCAGTATTAGACAATAGATTATTCTTTTTTTTACACCAAGATCAGCCCGATGCCCACCACCCAGGGGCATCGAGGACAGCACCAGGCTTCAGCCTGGTCAGGTAAGTCCTGGAGGGGGGGACCCCTTTATTGGGGGGGTCCCCACTCCCTCAGGGCCCCTGGCCAGGA
>NW_028142630.1:0-10000 GCF_055691185.1 Crinia signifera
TGGTCAGCGAGAGAGAGTAGGATGCAGAGAGTAGGATGCTGGTCGGCGAGAAGAGTAGGATGCAGAGAGTAGGATGCTGGTCAGCGAGAGAGAGTAGGATGCTGGTCAGCGAGAGAGAGTAGGATGCTGGTCAGCGAGAGAGAGTAGGGATGCTGGTCAGCGAGAGAGAGTAGGATGCAGAGAGTAGGATGCTGGTCGGCGAGAGAGAGTAGGATGCAGAGAGTAGGATGCTGGTCAGCGAGAGAGAGTAGGATGCTGGTCAGCGAGAGAGAGTAGGATGCAGAGAGTAGGATGCTGGTCAGCGAGAGAGAGTAGGATGCTGGTCAGCGAGAGAGAGTAGGATGCAGAGAGTAGGATGCTGGTCGGCGAGAGAGAGTAGGATGCTGGTCGGCGAGAGAGAGTAGGATGCTGGTCAGCGAGAGAGAGTAGGATGCAGAGAGTAGGATGCTGGTCGGCGAGGAGAGAGTAGGATGCAGAGAGTAGGATGCTGGTCAGCGAGAGAGAGTAGGATGCTGGTCAGCGAGAGAGAGTAGGATGCTGGTCAGCGAGAGAGAGTAGGATGCTGGTCAGCGAGAGAGAGTAGGATGCTGGTCAGCGCGAGAGAGTAGGATGCTGGTCAGCGCGAGAGAGAGTAGGATGCTGGTCAGCGAGAGAGAGTAGGATGCTGGTCAGCGAGAGAGAGTAGGATGCTGGTCAGCGAGAGAGAGTAGGATGCAGAGAGTAGGATGCTGGTCGGCGAGAGAGAGTAGGATGCAGAGAGTAGGATGCTGGTCAGCGAGAGAGAGTAGGATGCTGGTCAGCGAGAGAGAGTAGGATGCTGGTCAGCGAGAGAGAGTAGGATGCTGGTCAGCGAGAGAGAGTAGGATGCTGGTCAGCGAGAGAGAGTAGGATGCAGAGAGTAGGATGCTGGTCGGCGAGAGAGAGTAGGATGCAGAGAGTAGGATGCTGGTCAGCGAGAGAGAGTAGGATACTGGTCAGCGAGAGAGAGTAGGATGCAGAGAGTAGGATGCTGGTCAGCGAGAGAGAGTAGGATGCTGGTCAGCGAGAGAGAGTAGGATGCAGAGAGTAGGATGCTGGTCAGCGAGAGAGAGTAGGATGCTGGTCAGCGAGAGAGAGTAGGATGCTGGTCAGCGAGAGAGAGTAGGATGCTGGTCAGCGAGAGAGAGTAGGATGCTGGTCAGCGAGAGAGAGAGTAGGATGCTGGTCAGCGAGAGAGAGAGTAGGATGCTGGTCAGCGAGAGAGAGAGTAGGATGCTGGTCAGCGAGAGAGAGAGTAGGATGCTGGTCAGCGAGAGAGAGAGTAGGATGCTGGTCAGCGAGAGAGAGTAGGATGCTGGTCAGCGAGAGAGAGAGTAGGATGCTGGTCAGCGAGAGAGAGAGTAGGATGCTGGTCAGCGAGAGAGAGTAGGATGCTGGTCAGCGAGAGAGAGTAGGATGCTGGTCAGCGAGAGAGAGTAGGATGCTGGTCAGCGAGAGAGAGAGTAGGATGCTGGTCAGCGAGAGAGAGAGTAGGATGCTGGTCAGCGAGAGAGAGTAGGATGCTGGTCAGCGAGAGAGAGAGTAGGATGCTGGTCGGCGAGAGAGAGAGTAGGATGCTGGTCAGCGAGAGAGAGTAGGATGCAGAGAGTAGGATGCTGGTCAGCGAGAGAGAGTAGGATGCTGGTCAGCGAGAGAGAGTAGGATGCAGAAAGTAGGATGCTGGTCAGCGAGAGAGAGTAGGATGCTGGTCAGCGAGAGAGAGTAGGATGCTGGTCAGCGAGAGAGAGAGTAGGATGCTGGTCAGCGAGAGAGAGTAGGATGCAGAGAGTAGGATGCTGGTCAGCGAGAGAGAGTAGGATGCTGGTCAGTGAGAGAGAGTAGGATGCAGAGAGTAGGATGCTGGTCAGCGAGAGAGAGAGTAGGATGCTGGTCAGCGAGAAAGAGTAGGATGCAGAGAGTAGGATGCTGGTCAGCGAGAGAGAGAGTAGGATGCTGGTCAGCGAGAGAGAGAGAGTAGGATGCTGGTCAGCGAGAGAGAGAGAGTAGGATGCTGGTCAGCGAGAGAGAGAGAGAGAGAGAGAGTAGGATGCTGGTCAGCGAGAGAGAGAGTAGGATGCTGGTCATCGAGAGAGAGAGAGTAGGATGCTGGTCAGCGAGAGAGAGAGTAGGATGCTGGTCAGCGAGAGAGAGAGTAGGATGCTGGTCAGCGAGAGAGAGTAGGATGCTGGTCAGCGAGAGAGAGAGTAGGATGCTGGTCGGCGAGAGAGGAGTAGGATGCTGGTCAGCGAGAGAGAGTAGGATGCAGAGAGTAGGATGCTGGTCAGCGAGAGAAAGTAGGATGCTGGTCAGCGAGAGAGAGTAGGATGCAGAAAGTAGGATGCTGGTCAGCGAGAGAGAGTAGGATGCTGGTCAGCGAGAGAGAGTAGGATGCTGGTCAGCGAGAGAGAGAGTAGGATGCTGGTCAGCGAGAGAGAGTAGGATGCAGAGAGTAGGATGCTGGTCAGCGAGAGAGAGTAGGATGCTGGTCAGCGAGAGAGAGAGTAGGATGCTGGTCAGCGAGAGAGAGTAGGATGCAGAGAGTAGGATGCTGGTCAGCGAGAGAGAGAGTAGGATGCTGGTCAGCGAGAGAGAGAGTAGGATGCTGGTCAGCGAGAGAGAGAGAGTAGGATGCTGGTCAGCGAGAGAGAGAGAGTAGGATGCTGGTCAGCGAGAGAGAGAGAGAGTAGGATGCTGGTCAGCGAGAGAGAGAGAGTGAGTAGGATGCTGGTCAGCGAGAGAGAGAGAGTAGGATGCTGGTCAGCGAGAGAGAGAGTAGGATGCTGGTCAGCGAGAGAGAGAGTAGGATGCTGGTCAGCGAGAGAGAGAGTAGGATGCTGGTCAGCGAGAGAGAGTAGGATGCAGAGAGTAGGATGCTGGTCAGCGAGAGAGAGAGTAGGATGCTGGTCAGCGAGAGAGAGAGAGTAGGATGCTGGTCAGCGAGAGAGAGAGAGTAGGATGCTGGTCAGCGAGAGAGAGAGAGTAGGATGCTGGTCAGCGAGAGAGAGAGAGAGTAGGATGCTGGTCAGCGAGAGAGAGAGAGAGTAGGATGCTGGTCAGCGAGAGAGAGAGAGTAGGATGCTGGTCAGCGAGAGAGAGAGAGTAGGATGCTGGTCAGCGAGAGAGAGAGTAGGATGCTGGTCAGCGAGAGAGAGAGTAGGATGCTGGTCAGCGAGAGAGAGAGTAGGATGCTGGTCGGCGAGAGAGAGTAGGATGCAGAGAGTAGGATGCTGGTCAGCG
Source organism: Crinia signifera (assembly GCF_055691185.1). NCBI lineage: Eukaryota > Metazoa > Chordata > Amphibia > Anura > Myobatrachidae > Crinia > Crinia signifera. The sequence continues at coordinate 3,256 of NW_028142630.1, forward strand.
AGAGATAGAGTAGGATGCTGGTCAGCGAGAGATAGAGTAGGATGCTGGTCAGCGAGAGAGAGTAGGATGCAGAGAGTAGGATGCTGGTCGGCGAGAGAGAGTAGGATGCAGAGAGTAGGATGCTGGTCAGCGAGAGAGAGTAGGATGCTGGTCAGCGAGAGAGAGTAGGATGCTGGTCAGCGAGAGAGAGTAGGATGCAGAGAGTAGGATGCTGGTCGACGAGAGAGAGTAGGATGCAGAGAGTAGGATGCTGGTCAGCGAGAGAGAGTAGGATGCTGGTCAGCGAGAGAGAGTAGGATGCAGAGAGTAGGATGCTGGTCAGCGAGAGAGAGTAGGATGCTGGTCAGCGAGAGAGAGTAGGATGCAGAGAGTAGGATGCTGGTCGGCGAGAGAGAGTAGGATGCTGGTCGGCGAGAGAGAGTAGGATGCTGGTCAGCGAGAGAGAGTAGGATGCAGAGAGTAGGATGCTGGTCGGCGAGAGAGAGTAGGATGCAGAGAGTAGGATGCTGGTCAGCGAGAGAGAGTAGGATGCTGGTCAGCGAGAGAGAGTAGGATGCTGGTCAGCGAGAGAGAGTAGGATGCTGGTCAGCGCGAGAGAGTAGGATGCTGGTCAGCGCGAGAGAGAGTAGGATGCTGGTCAGCGAGAGAGAGTAGGATGCTGGTCAGCGAGAGAGAGTAGGATGCTGGTCAGCGAGAGAGAGTAGGATGCTCAAGAGAGTAGGATGCTGGTCGGCGAGAGAGAGTAGGATGCAGAGAGTAGGATGCTGGTCAGCGAGAGAGAGTAGGATGCTGGTCAGCGAGAGAGAGTAGGATGCTGGTCAGCGAGAGAGAGTAGGATGCTGGTCAGCGAGAGAGAGTAGGATGCTGGTCAGCGAGAGAGAGTAGGATGCAGAGAGTAGGATGCTGGTCGGCGAGAGAGAGTAGGATGCAGAGAGTAGGATGCTGGTCAGCGAGAGAGAGTAGGATGCTGGTCAGCGAGAGAGAGTAGGATGCAGAGAGTAGGATGCTGGTCAGCGAGAGAGAGTAGGATGCTGGTCAGCGAGAGAGAGTAGGATGCAGAGAGTAGGATGCTGGTCAGCGAGAGAGAGTAGGATGCTGGTCAGCGAGAGAGAGTAGGATGCTGGTCAGCGAGAGAGAGTAGGATGCTGGTCAGCGAGAGAGAGTAGGATGCTGGTCAGCGAGAGAGAGTAGGATGCTGGTCAGCGCGAGAGAGTAGGATGCTGGTCAGCGCGAGAGAGAGTAGGATGCTGGTCAGCGAGAGAGAGTAGGATGCTGGTCAGCGAGAGAGAGTAGGATGCTGGTCAGCGAGAGAGAGTAGGATGCAGAGAGTAGGATGCTGGTCGGCGAGAGAGATTAGGATGCAGAGAGTAGGATGCTGGTCAGCGAGAGAGAGTAGGATGCTGGTCAGCGAGAGAGAGTAGGATGCTGGTCAGCGAGAGAGAGTAGGATGCTGGTCAGCGAGAGAGAGTAGGATGCTGGTCAGCGAGAGAGAGTAGGATGCAGAGAGTAGGATGCTGGTCGGCGAGAGAGAGTAGGATGCAGAGAGTAGGATGCTGGTCAGCGAGAGAGAGTAGGATGCTGGTCAGCGAGAGAGAGTAGGATGCAGAGAGTAGGATGCTGGTCAGCGAGAGAGAGTAGGATGCTGGTCAGCGAGAGAGAGTAGGATGCTGGTCAGCGAGAGAGAGTAGGATGCTGGTCAGCGAGAGAGAGAGTAGGATGCTGGTCAGCGAGAGAGAGAGTAGGATGCTGGTCAGCGAGAGAGAGAGTAGGATGCTGGTCAGCGAGAGAGAGAGTAGGATGCTGGTCAGCGAGAGAGAGAGTAGGATGCTGGTCAGCGAGAGAGAGAGTAGGATGCTGGTCAGCGAGAGAGAGAGTAGGATGCTGGTCAGCGAGAGAGAGAGTAGGATGCTGGTCAGCGAGAGAGAGAGTAGGATGCTGGTCAGCGAGAGAGAGAGTAGGATGCTGGTCAGCGAGAGAGAGAGTAGGATGCTGGTCAGCGAGAGAGAGAGTAGGATGCTGGTCAGCGAGAGAGAGAGTAGGATGCTGGTCAGCGAGAGAGAGAGTAGGATGCTGGTCAGCGAGAGAGAGAGTAGGATGCTGGTCAGCGAGAGAGAGAGTAGGATGCTGGTCAGCGAGAGAGAGAGTAGGATGCTGGTCAGCGAGAGAGAGTAGGATGCTGGTCAGCGAGAGAGAGAGTAGGATGCTGGTCAGCGAGAGAGAGTAGGATGCTGGTCAGCGAGAGAGAGAGTAGGATGCTGGTCAGCGAGAGAGAGAGTAGGATGCTGGTCAGCGAGAGAGAGAGTAGGATGCTGGTCAGCGAGAGAGAGTAGGATGCTGGTCAGCGAGAGAGAGAGTAGGATGCTGGTCAGCGAGAGAGAGAGTAGGATGCTGGTCAGCGAGAGAGAGTAGGATGCAGAGAGTAGGATGCTGGTCAGCGAGAGAGAGTAGGATGCTGGTCAGCGAGAGAGAGTAGGATGCAGAAAGTAGGATGCTGGTCAGCGAGAGAGAGTAGGATGCTGGTCAGCGAGAGAGAGTAGGATGCTGGTCAGCGAGAGAGAGAGTAGGGATGCTGGTCAGCGAGAGAGAGTAGGATGCAGAGAGTAGGATGCTGGTCAGCGAGAGAGAGTAGGATGCTGGTCAGCGAGAGAGAGAGTAGGATGCTGGTCAGCGAGAGAGAGTAGGATGCAGAGAGTAGGATGCTGGTCAGCGAGAGAGAGTAGGATGCAGAGAGTAGGATGCTGGTCAGCGAGAGAGAGAAGGATGCTGGTCAGCGAGAGAGAGTAGGATGCTGGTCAGCGAGAGAGAGTAGGATGCTGGTCAGCGAGAGAGAGTAGGATGCTGGTCAGCGAGAGAGAGTAGGATGCTGGTCAGCGAGAGAGAGAGTAGGATGCTGGTCAGCGAGAGAGAGAGTAGGATGCTGGTCAGCGAGAGAGAGAGTAGGATGCTGGTCAGCGAGAGAGAGAGTAGGATGCTGGTCAGCGAGAGAGAGAGTAGGATGCTGGTCAGCGAGAGAGAGAGTAGGATGCTGGTCAGCGAGAGAGAGAGTAGGATGCTGGGCAGCGAGAGAGAGAGTAGGATGCTGGTCAGCGAGAGAGAGTAGGATGCTGGTCAGCGAGAGAGAGTAGGATGCTGGTCAGCGAGAGAGAGTAGGATGCTGGTCAGCGAGAGAGAGAGTAGGATGCTGGTCAGCGAGAGAGAGAGTAGGATGCTGGTCGGCGAGAGAGAGAGTAGGATGCTGGTCAGCGAGAGAGAGTAGGATGCAGAGAGTAGGATGCTGGTCAGCGAGAGAGAGTAGGATGCTGGTCAGCGAGAGAGAGTAGGATGCAGAAAGTAGGATGCTGGTCAGCGAGAGAGAGTAGGATGCTGGTCAGCGAGAGAGAGTAGGATGCTGGTCAGCGAGAGAGAGAGTAGGATGCTGGTCAGCGAGAGAGAGAGTAGGATGCTGGTCAGCGAGAGAGAGTAGGATGCAGAGAGTAGGATGCTGGTCAGCGAGAGAGAGTAGGATGCTGGTCAGCGAGAGAGAGAGTAGGATGCTGGTCAGCGAGAGAGAGTAGGATGCAGAGAGTAGGATGCTGGTCAGCGAGAGAGAGAGTAGGATGCTGGTCAGCGAGAGAGAGAGAGTAGGATGCTGGTCAGCGAGAGAGAGAGAGAGAGTAGGATGCTGGTCAGCGAGAGAGAGAGAGTAGGATGCTGGTCAGCGAGAGAGAGAGAGTAGGATGCTGGTCAGCGAGAGAGAGAGAGTAGGATGCTGGTCAGCGAGAGAGAGAGAGTAGGATGCTGGTCAGCGAGAGAGAGAGTAGGATGCTGGTCAGCGAGAGAGAGAGTAGGATGCTGGTCAGCGAGAGAGAGAGTAGGATGCTGGTCGGCGAGAGAGAGTAGGATGCAGAGAGTAGGATGCTGGTCGGCGAGAGAGAGTAGGATGCAGAGAGTAGGATGCTGGTCAGCGAGAGATAGAGTAGGATGCTGGTCAGCGAGAGATAGAGTAGGATGCTGGTCAGCGAGAGATAGAGTAGGATGCTGGTCAGCGAGAGATAGAGTAGGATGCTGGTCAGCGAGAGATAGAGTAGGATGCTGGTCAGCGAGAGATAGAGTAGGATGCTGGTCAGCGAGAGATAGAGTAGGATGCTGGTCAGCGAGAGATAGAGTAGGATGCTGGTCAGCGAGAGAGAGAGTAGGATGCTGGTCAGCGAGAGAGAGAGTAGGATGCTGGTCAGCGAGAGAGAGAGAGTAGGATGCTGGTCAGCGAGAGAGAGAGAGTAGGATGCTGGTCAGCGAGAGAGAGAGTAGGATGCTGGTCAGCGAGAGAGAGAGTAGGATGCTGGTCAGCGAGAGAGAGAGTAGGATGCTGGTCGGCGAGAGAGAGTAGGATGCAGAGAGTAGGATGCTGGTCGGCGAGAGAGAGTAGGATGCTGGTCAGCGAGAGATAGAGTAGGATGCTGGTCAGCGAGAGATAGAGTAGGATGCTGGTCAGCGAGAGATAGAGTAGGATGCTGGTCAGCGAGAGATAGAGTAGGATGCTGGTCAGCGAGAGAGAGAGTAGGATGCTGGTCAGCGAGAGATAGAGTAGGATGCTGGTCAGCGAGAGATAGAGTAGGATGCTGGTCAGCGAGAGAGAGTAGGATGCTGGTCAGCGAGAGAGAGAGTAGGATGCTGGTCAGCGAGAGAGAGTAGGATGCTGGTCAGCGAGAGAGAGTAGGATGCTGGTCAGCGAGAGAGAGTAGGATGCTGGTCAGCGAGAGAGAGTAGGATGCTGGTCAGCGAGAGAGAGTAGGATGCTGGTCAGCGAGAGAGAGTAGGATGCTGGTCAGCGAGAGAGAGACAGTAGGATGCTGGTCAGCGAGAGAGAGTAGGATGCTGAGAGTAGGATGCTGGTCAGCGAGAGAGAGTAGGATGCTGGTCAGCGAGAGAGAGAGTAGGATGCTGGTCAGCGAGAGAGAGAGTAGGATGCTGGTCAGCGAGAGAGAGAGTAGGATGCTGGTCAGCGAGAGAGAGTAGGATGCTGGTCAGCGAGAGAGAGTAGGATGCTGGTCAGCGAGAGACAGTAGGATGCTGGTCAGCGAGAGACAGTAGGATGCTGGTCAGCGAGAGACAGTAGGATGCTGGTCAGTGAGAGACAGTAGGATGCAGAGAGTAGGATGCTGGTCAGCGAGAGAGAGTAGGATGCTGGTCAGTGAGAGAGAGTAGGATGCTGGTCAGTGAGAAAGTAGGATGCTGGTCAGCGAGAGAGAGTAGGATGCAGAGAGTAGGATGCTGGTCAGCGAGAGAGAGTAGGATGCTGGTCAGCGAGAGAGAGTAGGATGCTGGTCAGCGAGAGAGAGTAGGATGCTGGTCAGCGAGAGAGAGTAGGATGCTGGTCAGCGAGAGAGAGTAGGATGCTGGTCAGCGAGAGAGAGTAGGATGCTGGTCAGCGAGAGAGAGTAGGATGCTGAGAGTAGGATGCTGGTCAGCGAGAGAGAGTAGGATGCTGGTCAGCGAGAGAGAGAGAGTAGGATGCTGGTCAGCGAGAGACAGTAGGATGCTGGTCAGCGAGAGACAGTAGGATGCTAGTCATCGAGAGACAGTAGGATGCTGGTCGGCGAGAGACAGTAGGATGCTGGTTAGCGAGAGACAGTAGGATGCTGGTCAGCGAGAGACAGTAGGATGCTGGTCAGCGAGAGAGAGAGTAGGATGCTGGTCAGTGAGAGAGAGTAGGATGCTGGTCAGCGAGAGAGAGTAGGATGCAGAGAGTAGGATGCTGGTCAGAGAGAGACAGTAGGATGCTGGTCAGCGAGAGAGAGTAGGATGCTGGTCAGCGAGAGAGAGTAGGATGCTGGTCAGCGAGAGAGAGTAGGATGCTGGTCAGCGAGAGAGAGTAGGATGCTGGTCAGCGAGAGAGAGTAGGATGCTGGTCAGCGAGAGAGAGTAGGATGCTGGTCAGCGAGAGAGAGTAGGATGCTGGTCAGTGAGAGAGAGTAGGATGCTGGTCAGCGAGAGACAGTAGGATGCTGGTCAGCGAGAGAGAGTAGGATGCTGGTCAGCGAGAGAGAGTAGGATGCTGGTCAGCGAGAGAGAGTAGGATGCTGGTCAGCGAGAGAGAGTAGGATGCTGGTCAGCGAGAGAGAGTAGGATGCTGGTCAGCGAGAGAGAGTAGGATGCTGGTCAGCGAGAGACAGTAGGATGCTGGTCAGCGAGAGACAGTAGGATGCTGGTCAGCGAGAGACAGTAGGATGCTGGTCAGCGAGAGACAGTAGGATGCTGGTCAGAGAGAGACAGTAGGATGCTGGTCGGCGAGAGACAGTAGGATGCTGGTTAGCGAGAGACAGTAGGATGCTGGTTAGCGAGAGACAGTAGGATGCTGGTCAGCGAGAGACAGTAGGATGCTGGTCAGCGAGAGAGAGAGTAGGATGCTGGTCAGTGAGAGAGAGTAGGATGCTGGTCAGTGAGAGAGAGTAGGATGCTGGTCAGTGAGAGAGAGTAGGATGCTGGTCAGCGAGAGAGAGTAGGATGCAGAGAGTAGGATGCTGGTCAGAGAGAGACAGTAGGATGCTGGTCAGCGAGAGAGAGTAGGATGCTGGTCAGCGAGAGAGAGTAGGATGCTGGTCAGCGAGAGAGAGTAGGATGCTGGTCAGTGAGAGAGAGTAGGATGCTGGTCAGCGAGAGACAGTAGGATGCTGGTCAGTGAGAGAGAGTAGGATGCTGGTCAGCGAGAGACAGTAGGATGCTGGTCAGTGAGAGAGAGTAGGATGCTGGTCAGCGAGAGAGAGAG
>NW_028142630.1:15000-44568 GCF_055691185.1 Crinia signifera
CTAACTCCTCCCCCATTCCATGCATTGCCAGCACCCTCTCCACATCTAACATGGTCACTACCCATATCTCCTGTAACACTACAACTACAGACAGCACAGACTAACTCCCCCCCATTCCATGCATTGCCAGCACCCTCTCCCATCTAACATGGTCACTACCCATATCTCCTGTACCACAGACAGCACGGACTAACTCCTCCCCCATTCCATGCATTGCCAGCACCCTCTCCCATCCAACATGGTCACTGCCCATATCTCCTGAACCACTACAACCACAGACAGCACGGAATAACTCCTCCCCCATTCCATGCATTGCCAGCACCCTCTCCACATCTAACATGGTCACTACCCATATCTCCTGTAACACTACAACCACAGACAGCATGGACTAATTCCTCCCTCATTTTATGCATTGCCAGCACCCTCTCCCATCTAACATGGTCACTGCCAGGGGAGCCGAGAGAGGGGGGGAGCAGGTACTAATTACCCGGGCCCAGGCTTGCTGAAGGGGCCCCGCAGGGGCCCTGGTTCGTCCCCTCCCTTCCCCCTCCGTCCCTCCCGGGTATCAACAGTAGCACACACTTCTACAGCATGTGCTGTGCTGACAGCAGGCTCAGCATGAGTGTCTCACTGACAGCGTGAGAGGTCATGCTGAGCCTGCTGTCAGCACAGCACATGCTGTAGGTGTGTGCTGCGTCTGAGATCACAGTTTTTAGTGTTTTCTTTTACCCACCTCTAAACATTTTGGGGGTGTGGCCTAAGTCTGGGAGGTGCCCAAACCACACACACTTAGGCCACACCCCCAAAATTTTACCGGGGCCCGGCATTCCTCTCGGCTGCCCTGGTCACTGCCCCCATATCTCCTGTAACACTACAACCACAGACAGTCGGGACTGACTCCTCCCCATTCCATGCATTGCCAGCACCCTGTCCACATCTAACAGGGTCACTACCCATATCTCCTGTAACACTACAACCACAGACAGCACGGACTAACTCCTCCCCCATTCCATGCATTGCCAGCACCCTCTCCCATCCAACATGGTCACTACCCATATCTCCTGTAACACTACAACCACAGACAGCACGGACTAACTCCTCCCCCATTCCATGCATTGCCAGCACCATCTTCCATCCAACATGGTAACTGCCCCATATCTCCTGTAACACTACAACCACAGACAGCACATACTAACTCCTCCCCCGTTCCATGCACTGCCAGCACCCTCTCCCATCTAACATGGTCACTGCCCCATATCTCCTGTAACACTACAACCACAGACAGCACAGACTAACTCCTCCCCCATTCTATGCATTGCCAGCACCCTCTCCACATCTAACATGGTCACTACCTATATCTCCTGTAACACTACAACCACAGACAGCATGGACTAACTCCTCCCCCATTTTATGCATTGCCAGCACCCTCTCCCATCTAACATGGTCAATGCCCTATATCTCCTGTAACACTTCAACCACAGACAGCACAGAATAACTCCTCCCCCATTCCATGCATTGCCAGCACCCTCTCCACATCTAACATGGTCACTACCCATATCTCCTGTAACACTACAACCACAGACAGCATGGACTAACTTCTCCCCCATTTTATGCATTGCCAGCACCCTCTCCCATCCAACATGGTCACTGCCCATATCTCCTGTAACACTACAATCACAGACAGCAAGGACTAACTCCTCAACATTCCATACACTGCCAGCACCCTCCCCCCATCCAACATGGTCACTACCCCATATCTCCTGTAACACTACATCCAGAGACAGCACAGACTAACTCCTCCCCCATTCCATGCATTGCCAGCACCCTTTCCCATCTAACATGGTCACTACCTATATATCCTGCAACACTACAACCACAGACAGCACGGACTAACTCCTCCCCCATTCCATGCATTGCCAGCACCCTCTCCACATCTAACATGGTCACTACCCATATCTCCTGTAACACTACAACTACAGACAGCACAGACTAACTCCTCCCCCATTCCATGCATTGCCAGCACCCTCTCCCATCTAACATGGTCACTACCCATATCTCCTGTAACACTACAACTACAGACAGCACAGACTAACTCCTCCCCCATTCCATGCATTGCCAGCACCCTCTCCCATCTAACATGGTCACTACCCATATATCCTGCAAAACTACAACCACAGACAGCACGGACTAACTCCTCCCCCATTCCATGCATTGCCAGCACCCTCTCCACATCTAACATGGTCACTACCCATATCTCCTGTAACACTACAACTACAGACAGCACAGACTAACTCCTCCCCCATTCCATGCATTGCCAGCACCCTCTCCCATCTAACATGGTCACTACCCATATCTCCTGTAACACTACAACCACAGACAGCATGGACTAACTCCTCCCCCATTCCATGCATTGCCAGCACCCTCTCCACATCTAACATGGTCACTACCCATATCTCCTGTAACACTACAACCACAGACAGCACAGACTAACTCCTCCCCCATTCCATTTATTGCCAGCACCCTCTCCCATCTAACATGGTCACTGCCCTATATCTCCTGTAACACTACAACCACAGACAGCATGGACTAACTCCTCCCCCATTCCATGCATTGCCAGCACCCTCTCCCATCCAACATGGTCACTGCCCCATATCTCCTGTAACACTACAAGCACAGACAGCACCGACTAACTCCTAACCCATTCCATGCATTGCCAGCACCCTCTCCCATCCAACATGGTCACTGCCCCATATCTCCTGTAACACTACAACCACAGACAGCACAGACTAACTCCTCCTCCATTCCATGCATTGCCAGCACCCTCTCTCATCCAACATGGTCACTGCCCCATATCTCCTGTAACACTACAACCACAGACAGCACGGACTAACTCCTCCCCCATTCCATGCATTGCCAGCACCCTCTCCACATCTAACATGGTCACTACCCATATCTCCTGTAACACTACAACCACAGACAGCATGGACTAATTCCTCCCCCATTTTATGCATTGCCAGCACCCTCTCCCATCTAACAGGGTCACTACCCATATCTCCTGTAACACTACAACCACAGACAGCACGGACTAACTCTCCCCCCATTCAATGCATTGCCAGCACCCTCTCCCATCCAACATGGTCACTGCCCATATCTCCTGAACCACTACAACCACAGACAGCACGGACTAACTCCTCCTCCATTCCATGCATTGCCAGCACCCTCTCTCATCTAACATGGTCACTACCCATATTTCCTGTAACACTACAACCACAGACAGCACAGACTAACTCTTCCCCCATTCCATGCACTGCCAGCACCCTCTCCCATCTAACATGGTCACTACCCCATATCTCTTGTAACACTACAACCATTGACAGCACGGACTAACTCCTCCCCATTCCATGCACTTTCACCACCCTCTCCCATCTAACATGGTCACTGCCCCATATCTCCTGTAACACTACAACCACAGACAGCACGGACTAACTCCTCCCCCATTCCATGCATTGCCAGCACACTCTCCTATCCAACATGGTCACTGCCCATATCTCCTGTAACTCTACAACCACAGACAGCCCGGACTAACTCCTCCCCCATTCCATGCATTGCCAGCACCCTCTCCCATCTAACATGGTCACTGCCCCATATCTCCTGTAACACTACAACCACAGACAGCCCGGACTAACTCCTCCCCCATTCCATGCATTGCCAGCACCCTCTCCCATCTAACATGGTCACTGCCCCATATCTCCTGTTACACTACAACCACAGATAGCACAGACTAACTCCTCCCCCATTCTATGCACTGTCACCACCCTCTCCCATCTAACATGGTCATCGCCCCTTATCTTCTGCAACACTACAACCACAGACAGCACGGACTACCTCCTCAACATTCCAAACACTGCCAGCACCCTCTCCCCATCCAACATGGTCATCGCCCCTTATCTTCTGCAACACTACAACCACAGACAGCACGGACTAACTCCTCAACTTTCCCAACACTGCCAGCACCCTCCCCTCATCCAACATGGTCATCGCCCCATATCTTCTATAGCACTACAATCACAGACTAACTCCTCCTCATTCAATGTGCTTGTACCCGGAAGTTCCTGAAGTATGTGAAGCTGTAGTCAAAGGTTTTTTTGTGCGCCTCTCGGAGATGCTCCACTACCGTCTGCTGCTCTTCCGTCAGGCTGGGAAGGGGAGGCGAGGCTGGCAACTGCACTAACTTCTGCTTCCTCTTAATGAGCGAACGCCTGAGATTCACCGCCTCGTCAGACATGATCACTGCAAGCAAGACAGTAGGTCATTAACATACAGCACCAGAGGGAGTAACGTCCTAACCCAAAGGGACCATTCTACGCCAGCTAAACACCAACATGACAGAGAGACGCACAGGAGGACATTAAGGAGACCGGTTTAGTATTACCATAATTCCCATCAAGTCCTATTAGGGATACTCTATAACATGACTGTATCTGGGTATATATGTAGGCCCGGAAAAAGCAATATAACCAATATTAAAAACAAAAAACAAATATGTAACAGCCTTATGCGTTTCTCTATTTATAACTTGTAACATTATCAGGGGGAGGTTTTGCTTCCTCCCTTTTACAGCAGCTCAAATTAAACGTTACATAGAAACATAGAATGTGACGGCAGATAAGAACCACTTGGCCCATCTAGTCTGCCCCTTTTTTAAACATGTTACCTCAAACCATATGTGATCCTTATTTTTTTGTAAGGATATCAATATGCTTATCCCAAGCATGTTTACATTGTACTACTGTATTTGCGTCTACCACCTCTGATGGGAGGCTATTCCACTTATCTACTACGCTTTCTGTGAAGTAATTCTTCCTAACATTTCCCCTGTACCTTCCTCCCTCTAGTGTCAGTGCATGTCCTCGTGTTCTGCTGCTCCTCTTCCTGTGAAGAATGTCTCCCACCTGTACCTTCCTCCCCTAGTGTCAGTGCGTGTCCTCGTGTTCTGCTGCTCCTCTTCCTGTGACTAATGTCTCCCACCTGTACCTTCCTCCCCCTAGTGTCATTGCATGTCCTCCTGTTCTGCTGCTCCTCTTCCTGTGACTAATGTCTCCCACCTGTACCTTCCTCCCCCTAGTGTTAGTGCATGTCCTCGTGTTCTGCTGCTCCTCATCCTGTGAAGAATGTCTCCCACCTGTACCTTCCTCCCTCTAGTGTCAGTGCATGTCCTCGTGTTCTGCTGCTCCTCTTCCTGTGACTAATGTCTCCCACCTGTACCTTCCTCCCTCTAGTGTCAGTGCATGTCCTCGTGTTCTGCTTCTCCTCTTCCTGTGACTAATGTCTCCCACCTGTACCTTCCTCCCTCTAGTGTCAGTGCATGTCCTCGTGTTCTGTTGCTCCTCTTCCTGTGAAGAATGTCTCCCACCTGTACCTTCCTCCCTCTAGTGTCAGTGCATGTCCTCGTGTTCTGTTGCTCCTCTTCCTGTGAAGAATGTCTCCCACCTGTACCTTCCTCCCTCTAGTGTCAGTGCATGTCCTCGTGTTCTGCTGCTCCTCTTCCTGTGAAGAATGTCTCCCACCTGTACCTTCCTCCCTCTAGTGTCAGTGCATGTCCTCGTGTTCTGCTGCTCCTCTTCCTGTGACTAATGTCTCCCACCTGTACCTTCCTCCCTCTAGTATCAGTGCATGTCCCCGTGTTCTGTTGCTCCTCTTCCTGTGAAGAATGTCTCCCACCTGTACCTTGTTAAAACCCTTGATATATGTGAAAGTTTCTATCATGTCCCCCCTTTCCCTTCTCTGCTCTAAAGTATACATATTAAGATCTTTTAGTCTTTCCTGGTACGTTTTGTGATGTAGGCCATGCACCATTTTAGTTGCCCTTCTTTGTACAGTCTCTAATGTATTTATATTCTTCTGGAGATATGGCCTCCAGAACTGAACACAATACTCTAGGTGAGGTTGTACCAATGACCTATACAGTGGCATTATTACTTCTTTCTTTCTACTGCTGATACCTCGCCCTATGCAACCAAGCATCTGACTTGCCTTCTTCATTGCTTTGTTACATTGCCTCCCTGCTTTTAAGTCCCCTGAAATAGTGACACCTAGATCCCTCTCTTCCTCAGTAGTTTCCATTATAGTGTCATTTATACTATATTTAGACTTAGGATTTCTGAGACCCAAGTGCATGATTTGGCATTAAACTGTAGTTGCCATTCTCTTGACCATTCCTCTAATCTACCTAGATCCTCAATCATTTGTTTTACCCCTCCTGGTGTGTCTACCCTGTTGCTTACCTTTGTGTCATCTGCAAAAAGGCACATTTTACCCTCAATTCCATTTGCAATATCATCAATAAATATATTAAAAAGCACTGGTCCAAGTACAGATCCCTGGGGTACTCCACTTGTAACCTTTCCCTCCTTTGACTGTACTCCGTTTACTACAACTCTCTGTTTTCTGTCCTGCAACCACGCTCTTATCCATTCAACTATCTTAGAATCCAATCCCAAGCTTTCAAGTTTATTTAACAGTCTGCGATGTGGGACAGTGTCAAAAGCTTTACTAAAGTCTAGATAAGCTACATCTACAGCCCCACCTTGATCTATTACTTTAGTCACCCAGTCAAAAAAGTCAATAAGATTTGTTTGACATGATCTTCCCCCAGTAAACCCATGCTGTTTTGGATCCTGTAAATTGCTGGTTTTGAGATATTCTACAACTCTTTGTTTTAAGAGTGTTTCCATAAATTTCCCTACTACTGATGTAAGGCTCACTGGTCGATAGTTGCTTACCTCTTCCTTGCTTCCAATTTTGTGCAGTGGGACTACATTCGCTGTTTTCCAGTCCTCTGGGATTACTCCAGTAGCTAGTGACTGGTTGAATAATTCTGTTATTGGTTTTACCAGCTCCCCTTTAAGCTCTTTTAGTATCCTTGGATGTATCCCATCTGGCCCCATTGATTTATCCACTTTCAGTTTTGAGAGTTCTGCGAGGACTTTCTCCTCTGTAAATGTACTTGTTTCTCCCTCAGTTTTCTGACTATACTTGAAACTTAACTATGGCCCCTTCCCCTCTCTTTCAGCAGTGAATACTGAGCAGAAATAATTATTAATATTATCTGCTATTACACTGTCCCCCTCAAGAAAACTTCCACATTAACTGTTCATCTTCATGAAATGAGGACCAATAAGATCCATCCGTGCTCAGGTACCGCCCTATGAATTATCTCATTACTATTGATCCAGGGGACACAACTCTCCGGTTTCAGTGGAAACCTGGATTACCTATAATCTCGCAGAGGGTGTAGAGGTTAGCGGTACTGCCTCACAGCTCTGGGGTCATGGGTTCATTCCCACCATGGCCTTAACTGGGTGGGTGTCCTCCAACAATCCAAATATATACTGGTAGGTTAATTGGCTCCCTACGACATCACCCCTAGAATGTCTGTGTGTGCGTGTATATGTGGTAGGGAATATAGATTGTAAGCTCCACTGGGGCAGGGACTGATGTAAATGTTCAAATATTCTCTGTAAAGTGCTGCGGAATATGTGTGTGCTATATAATAACTGGTAATAATATTCTCTGTACAGCACTGCGGAATATGTGTGCGCTATATAATAACTGGTAATAACAGTCTCTGTACAGCGCTGCGGAATATGTGTGCGTTATATAATAACTGGTAATAATAGTCTCTGTACAGCGCTGCGGTATATGTGTGCGCTATATAATAACTGGTAATAATAATCTCTGTACAGCACTGCAGAAAATGTGTGCGCTATATAATAACTGGTAATAATAGTACAGCGCTGCGGAATATGTGTGCGCTATATAATAACTGGTAATAATATTCTCTGTACAGCGCTGCGGAATATGTGTGAGCTATATAAGAAACTGTTAATAGTCTCTGTACAGCGCTGCGGAATATGTGCGCTCTATATAACAACTGGTAATAATATTCTCTGTACAGCGATGCGGAATATGTGTGCGCTATATAATAACTGGTAATAATATTCTCTGTACAGTGCTGCGGAATATGTGTGCGCTATATAAATAACTGGTAATAATAGTCTCTGTACAGCGCTGCGGAATATGTGTGCGCTATATAAATAACTGGTAATAATAGTCTCTGTACAGCACTGCGGAATATGTGCGCTCTGTATAATATAACTAGTAATAATAGTCTCTGTACAGTGCTGCGGAATATGTGTGCGCTATATAATAACTGGTAATAATAGTCTCTGTACAGCACTGTGGAATATGTGCGCTATATAAATACCTGGTAATAATAGTCTCTGTACAGCGCTGCGGAATATGTGTGCGCTATATAATAACTGGTAATAATATTCTCTGTACAGCGCTGCGGAATATGTGTGCGCTATATAAATAACTGGTAATAATATTCTCTGTACAGCGCTGCGGAATATGTGTGCGCTATATAATAACTGGTAATAATATTCTCTGTACAGCACTGTGGAATATGTGTGCGCTATATAAATAACTGGTAATACTATTCTCTGTACAGCGCTGCGGAATATGTGTGCGCTATATAATAACTGGTAATAATAGTCTCTGTACAGCACTGCGGAATATGTGCGCTCTGTATAATATAACTGGTAATAATAGTCTCTGTACAGTGCTGCGGAATATGTGTGCGCTATATAATAACTGGTAATAATAGTCTCTGTACAGCACTGTGGAATATGTGCGCTATATAAATACCTGGTAATAATAGTCTCTGTACAGCGCTGCGGAATATGTGTGCGCTATATAATAACTGGTAATAATATTCTCTGTACAGCGTTGCGGAATATGTGTGCGCTATATAATAACTGGTAATAATATTCTCTGTACAGCACTGTGGAATATGTGTGCGCTATATAATAACTGGTAATAATAGTCTCTGTACAGCGCTGTGGAATATGTGTGCGCTATATAAATAACTGGTAATAATATTCTCTGTACAGCGCTGCGGAATATGTGTGCGCTATATAATAACTGGTAATAATAGTCTCTGTACAGCACTGCGGAATATGTGTGCGCTATATAATAACTGGTAATAATAGTCTCTGTACAGCGCTGCGGAATATGTGTGCGCTATATTATAACTGGTAATAATAGTCTCTGTACAGCGCTGCGGAATATGTGTGCGCTATATAATAACTGGTAATAATAGTCTCTGTACAGCGCTGCGGAATATGTGTGCGCTATATAATAACTGGTAATAATAGTCTCTGTACAGCGCTGTGGAATATGTGTGCGCTATATTATAACTGGTAATAATAGTCTCTGTACAGCGCTGCGGAATATGTGTGCGCTATATAATATAACTGGTAATAATAGTCTCTGTACAGCGCTGCGGAATATGTGAGCGCTATATAATAACTGGTAATAATAGTCTCTGTGCAGCGCTGCGGAATATGTGTGCGCTATATAATAACTGGTAATAATATTCTCTGTACAGCGCTGTGGAATATGTGTGCACTATATAATAACTGGTAATAATAGTCTCTGTACAGCGCTGCGGAATATGTGTACGCTATATAATAACTGGTAATAATAGTCTCTGTACAGCGCTGTGGAATATGTGTGCGCTATATTATAACTGGTAATAATATTCTCTGTACAGTGCTGTGGAATATGTGTGCGCTATATAATAACTGGTAATAATAGTCTCTGTACAGCGCTGCGGAATATGTGTGCGCTATATAATAACTGGTAATAATAGTCTCTGTACAGCGCTGCGGAATATGTGTGCGCTATATAATAACTGGTAATAATAGTCTCTGTACAGCGCTGCGGAATATGTGTGCGCTATATAATAACTGGTAATAATATTCTCTGTACAGCGCTGCGGAATATGTGTGCGCTATATAATAACTGGTAATAATATTCTCTGTACAGCGCTGTGGAATATGTGTGCACTATATAATAACTGGTAATAATAGTCTCTGTACAGCGCTGCGGAATATGTGTGCGCTATATTATAACTGGTAATAATATTCTCTGTACAGCGCTGTGGAATATGTGTGCGCTATATTATAACTGGTAATAATATTCTCTGTACAGTGCTGTGGAATATGTGTGCGCTATATAATAACTGGTAATAATAGTCTCTGTACAGCGCTGCGGAATATGTGTGCGCTATATAATAACTGGTAATAATAGTCTCTGTACAGCGCTGCGGAATATGTGTGCGCTATATAATAACTGGTAATAATATTCTCTGTACAGCGCTGCGGAATAAGTGTGCGCTATGTAATAACTGGTAATAATAATAGAACTCACACTCCCTCCTCATCCCGAAGTCCAGGCATTTCTTCAGTCGGCAGGCCTGACAGTGCCGACGGTTATTCTTGTTGACGACGCACGAGTTCTGGAAGGGGCAGCTGAGCTGCAAGTTCCGTTTAATAGAGCGCCTAGAAGGAAAGCGAGAAGATCACATGACCTGCCGGGGGGGGGCGGGAATAGACGGAATACGCTTAGCCCAATCATGTTAGCGCCTGGAGCCCAGGAACACACATGGACAGGATACGATTGCTAGGTTGACGCTATGAAGGTTGACAGGGTTGGAAGCTCGACACAAGCATTTGGTCTACAATGGGAAGGTCTACATGATTGTTCAAAGGCGGTATCTCATACCCTGCCGTCCACTAGGGCGCGGAGGGAGAATACAGACGTGTGCAGAGCGCAGCGAGGGGACGCGGTACATGGATACCTTGCCGTCCACTAGGGCGCGGAGGGAGAACACAGACGTGTGCAGAGCGAGGGGACGCGGTACACGGATACCCTGTCGTCCACTAGGGCGCGGAGGGAGAACACAGACGTGTGCAGAGCGCAGCGAGGGGACGAGGTACACGGATACCCTGCCGTCCACTAGGGCGCGGAGGGAGAATACAGACGTGTGCAGAGCGCAGCGAGAGGACGCGGTACACGGATACCCTGCTGTCCACTAGGGCGCGGAGGGAGAATACAGACGTGTACAGAGCGCAGCGAGGGGACGCGGTACACGGATACCCTGCCGTCCACTAGGGTGAGGAGGGAGAACACAGACATGTGCAGAGCGCAGCGAGGGGACGCGGTACACGGATACCCTGCCGTCCACTAGGGCGCGGAGGGAGAATACAGACGTGTGCAGAGCGCAGCGAGGGGACGCGGTACACGGATACCCTGCCGTCCACTAGGGTGCGGAGGGAGAACACAGACGTGTGCAGAGCGCAGCGAGGGGACGCGGTACACGAATACCCTGCCGTCCACTAGGGTGCGGAGGGAGAACACAGACGTGTGCAGAGCGCAGCGAGGGGACGCGGTACACGGATACCCTGCCGTCCACTAGGGTGCGGAGGGAGAACACAGACGTGTGCAGAGCGCAGCGAGGGGACGCGGTACACGGATACCCTGCCGTCCACTAGGGCGCGGAGGGAGAATACAGACGTGTGCAGAGCGAGGGGACGCGGTACACGGATACCCTGCCGTCCACTAGGGCGCGGAGGGAGTATACAGACGTGTACAGAGCGCAGCGAGGGGACGCGGTACACGGATACCCTGCCATCCACTAGGGCGCGGAGGAAGATTACAGACGTGTGCAGAGCGCAGCGAGGGGACGCGGTACACGGATACCCTGCCGTCCACTAGGGCGCGGAGGGAGAATACAGACGTGTGCAGAGCGAGGGGACGCGGTACACGGATACCCTGCCGTCCACTAGGGCGCGGAGGGAGAATACAGACGTGTGCAGAGCGCAGCGAGGGGACGCGGTACACGGATACCCTGCCGTCCACTAGGTGCGGAGGAAGGTTACAGACGTGTGCAGAGCGCAGCGAGGGGACGTGGTACACGGATACCCTGCCGTCCACTAGGGCGCGGAGGGAGAATACAGACGTGTGCAGAGCGAGGGGACGCGGTACACGGATACCCTGCCGTCCACTAGGGCGCGGAGGGAGAATACAGACGTGTGCAGAGCGCAGCGAGGGGACGCGGTACACGGATACCCTGCCGTCCACTAGGGCGCGGAGGGAGTATACAGACGTGTACAGAGCGCAGCGAGGGGACGCGGTACACGGATACCCTGCCATCCACTAGGGCGCGGAGGGAGAACACAGACGTGTGCAGAGCGCAGCGAGGGGACGCGGTACACGGATACCCTGCTGTCCACTAGGTGCGGAGGGAGAATACAGATGTGTGCAGAGTGAGGGGACGCGGTACACGGATACCCTGCCGTCCACTAGGGCGCGGAGGGAGAATACAGACGTGTGCAGAGCGAGGGGACGCGGTACACGGATACCCTGCCGTCCACTAGGGCGCGGAGGGAGTATACAGACGTGTACAGAGCGCAGCGAGGGGATGCGGTACACGGATACCCTGCCATCCACTAGGGCGCGGAGGGAGAACACAGACGTGTGCAGAGCGCAGCGAGGGGACGCGGTACGCGGATACCCTGCCGTCCACTAGGTGCGGAGGAAGATTACAGACGTGTGCAGAGCGCAGCGAGGGGACGCGGTACACGGATACCCTGCCGTCCACTAGGGCGCGGAGGGAGAATACAGACGTGTGCAGAGCGAGGGGACGCGGTACACGGATACCCTGCCGTCCACTAGGGCGCGGAGGGAGAATACAGACGTGTGCAGAGCGCAGCGAGGGGACGCGGTACACGGATACCCTGCCGTCCACTAGGTGCGGAGGAAGATTACAGACGTGTGCAGAGCGCAGCGAGGGGACGTGGTACACGGATACCCTGCCGTCCACTAGGGCGCGGAGGAAGATTACAGACGTGTGCAGAGCGAGGGGACGCGGTACACGGATACCCTGCCGTCCACTAGGTGCGGAGGGAGAATACAGATGTGTGCAGAGCGAGGGGACGCGGTACACGGATACCCTGCCGTCCACTAGGTGCGGAGGGAGAATACAGACGTGTGCAGAGCGAGGGGACGCGGTACACGGATACCCTGCCGTCCACTAGGGCGCGGAGGGAGAATACAGACGTGTGCAGAGCGCAGCGAGGGGACGCGGTACACGGATACCCTGCCGTCCACTAGGGCGCGGAGGGAGAACACAGATGTGTGCAGAGCGAGGGGACGCGGTACACGGATACCCTGCCGTCCACTAGGTGCGGAGGGAGAATACAGATGTGTGCAGAGCGAGGGGACGCGGTACACGGATACCCTGCCGTCCACTAGGGCGCGGAGGGAGAATACAGACGTGTGCAGAGCGCAGCGAGGGGACGCGGTACACGGATACCCTGCCGTCCACTAGGGCGCGGAGGGAGAACACAGATGTGTGCAGAGCGAGGGGACGCGGTACACGGATACCCTGCCGTCCACTAGGTGCGGAGGGAGAATACAGATGTGTGCAGAGCGAGGGGACGCGGTACACGGATACCCTGCCGTCCACTAGGTGCGGAGGGAGAATACAGACGTGTGCAGAGCGAGGGGACGCGGTACACGGATACGGTGTCCATGTCAACTTACATCGACATTTGGGACAAAAAAACATGAAAAACTCAGGGTCGACCTTCCTATTATGGATCTAATGCTTATGTCAACCTTCTGACCTGGTCGACCTAAGCCCTGTCGACGTTTAGTGGTCAACACTTTGACCCATGCACTACATGGACAACATGCAGATGTAGAAACAGTGTCACTGATCTGATGGCACACGGCCTGGCACACTGATCTGATGGCACACGGCCTGGCACACTGATCTGATGGCACACGGCCTGGCACACGGCCCGGCACACTGATCTGATGGCACACGGCCTGGCACACGGCCCGGCACACTGATCTGATGGCACACGGCCCGCACACGGCCCGGCACACTGATCTGATGGCACACGGTCTGGCACACGGACAGATTCTGAGCTGGGAGTAAATCTAAAGAGAGAAAGTAACTTTGCTCCTGGGCAAATCATGCTGCAATACCAGGGGGCAAATACATGCAGGGAAAATACTGGCTGCTTCTGCATGTAGCCCACACCTAACTCTGCACATGTTACATCTGCCCCCCTGCAGTGCAGCATGGTGTTACCCAGGTGCTCAGTTACTGGCTGCTTCTGCATGTAGCCCACACCTAACTCTGCACATGTTACATCTGCCCCCCTGCAGTGCAGCATGGTGTTACCCAGGTGCTCAGTTACTGGCTGCTTCTGCATGTAGCCCACACCTAACTCTGCACGTGTTACATCTGCCCCCTGCAGCGCCGCACGGTGTTACCCAGGTGCTCAGTTACTGGCTGCTTCTGCATGTAGCCCACACCTAACTCTGCACATGTAACATCTGCCCCCCTGCAGTGCAGCATGGTGTTACCCAGGTGCTCAGTTACTGGCTGCTTCTGCATGTAGCCCACACCTAACTCTGCACATGTTACATCTGCCCCCCTGCAGTGCAGCATGGTGTTACCCAGGTGCTCAGTTACTGGCTGCTTCTGCATGTAGCCCACACCTAACTCTGCACGTGTTACATCTGCCCCCTGCAGCGCCGCACGGTGTTACCCAGGTGCTCAGTTACTGGCTGCTTCTGCATGTAGCCCACACCTAACTCTGCACATGTTACATCTGCCCCCTGCAGTGCAGCATGGTGTTACCCAGGTGCCCAGTTACTGGCTGCTTCTGCATGTAGCCCACACCTAACTCTGCACATGTTACATCTGCCCCCTGCAGTGCAGCATGGTGTTACCCAGGTGCTCAGTTACTGGCTGCTTCTGCATGTAGCCCACACCTAACTCTGCACGTGTTACATCTGCCCCCTGCAGTGCAGCATGGTGTTACCCAGGTGCTCAGTTACTGGCTGCTTCTGCATGTAGCCCACACCTAACTCTGCACGTGTTACATCTGCCCCCTGCAGCGCCGCACGGTGTTACCCAGGTGCTCAGTTACTGGCTGCTTCTGCATGTAGCCCACACCTAACTCTGCACGTGTTACATCTGCCCCCTGCAGTGCAGCATGGTGTTACCCAGGTGCTCAGTTACTGGCTGCTTCTGCATGTAGCCCACACCTAACTCTGCACATGTTACATCTGCCCCCTGCAGTGCAGCATGGTGTTACCCAGGTACTCAGTTACTGGCTGCTTCTGCATGTAGCCCACACCTAACTCTGCACATGTTACATCTGCCCCCTGCAGTGCAGCATGGTGTTACAGGTGCTCAGTTACTGGCTGCTTCTGCATGTAGCCCACACCTAACTCTGCACATGTTACATCTGCCCCCCTGCAGGGCAGCATGGTGTTACCAGGTGCTCAGTTACTGGCTGCTTCTGTATGTAGCCCACACCTAACTCTGCACATGTTACATCTGCCCCCCTGCAGTGCAGCATGGTGTTACCCAGGTGCTCAGTTACTGGCTGCTTCTGCATGTAGCCCACACCTAACTCTGCACATGTTACATCTACCCCCCTGCAGTGCAGCATGGTGTTACCCAGGTGCTCAGTTACTGGCTGCTTCTGCATGTAGCCCACACCTAACTCTGCACATGTTACATCTGCCCCCTGCAGTGCAGCATGGTGTTACAGGTGCTCAGTTACTGGCTGCTTCTGCATGTAGCCCACACCTAACTCTGCACATGTTACATCTGCCCCCTGCAGTGCAGCATGGTGTTACCCAGGTGCTCAGTTACTGGCTGCTTCTGCATGTAGCCCACACCTAACTCTGCACAGGTTACATCTGCCCCCCTGCAGTGCAGCATGGTGTTACCCAGGTGCTCAGTTACTGGCTGCTTCTGTATGTAGCCCACACCTAACTCTGCACATATTACATCTGCCCCCCTGCAGTGCAGCATGGTGTTACCCAGGTGCACAGTTACTGGCTGCTTCTGCATGTAGCCCACACCTAACTCTCTGCACATGTTACATCTGCCCCCTGCAGTGCAGCATGGTGTTACCCAGGTGCTCAGTTACTGGCTGCTTCTGCATGTAGCCCACACCTAACTCTGCACAGGTTACATCTGCCCCCCTGCAGTGCAGCATGGTGTTACCCAGGTGCTCAGTTACTGGCTGCTTCTGTATGTAGCCCACACCTAACTCTGCACATATTACATCTGCCCCCCTGCAGTGCAGCATGGTGTTACCCAGGTGCACAGTTACTGGCTGCTTCTGCATGTAGCCCACACCTAACTCTCTGCACATGTTACATCTGCCCCCTGCAGTGCAGCATGGTGTTACCCAGGTGCTCAGTTACTGGCTGCTTCTGCATGTAGCCCACACCTAACTCTGCACATGTTACATCTGCCCCCTGCAG
Organism: Crinia signifera; assembly: GCF_055691185.1. Classification (NCBI taxonomy): domain Eukaryota; kingdom Metazoa; phylum Chordata; class Amphibia; order Anura; family Myobatrachidae; genus Crinia; species Crinia signifera. The sequence goes on from NW_028142630.1 coordinate 31,210, forward strand.
TGCAGCACGGTGTTACCCAGGTGCTCAGTTACTGGCTGCTTCTGCATGTAGCCCACACCTAACTCTGCACGTGTTACATCTGCCCCCTGCAGCGCCGCACGGTGTTACCCAGGTGCTCAGTTACTGGCTGCTTCTGCATGTAGCCCACACCTAACTCTGCACATGTTACATCTGCCCCCTGCAGTGCAGCATGGTGTTACAGGTGCTCAGTTACTGGCTGCTTCTGCATGTAGCCCACACCTAACTCTGCACATGTTACATCTGCCCCCTGCAGTGCAGCATGGTGTTACCCAGGTGCTCAGTTACTGGCTGCTTCTGCATGTAGCCCACACCTAACTCTGCACAGGTTACATCTGCCCCCCTGCAGTGCAGCATGGTGTTACCCAGGTGCTCAGTTACTGGCTGCTTCTGTATGTAGCCCACACCTAACTCTGCACATATTACATCTGCCCCCCTGCAGTGCAGCATGGTGTTACCCAGGTGCACAGTTACTGGCTGCTTCTGCATGTAGCCCACACCTAACTCTCTGCACATGTTACATCTGCCCCCTGCAGTGCAGCATGGTGTTACCCAGGTGCTCAGTTACTGGCTGCTTCTGCATGTAGCCCACACCTAACTCTGCACAGGTTACATCTGCCCCCCTGCAGTGCAGCATGGTGTTACCCAGGTGCTCAGTTACTGGCTGCTTCTGTATGTAGCCCACACCTAACTCTGCACATATTACATCTGCCCCCCTGCAGTGCAGCATGGTGTTACCCAGGTGCACAGTTACTGGCTGCTTCTGCATGTAGCCCACACCTAACTCTCTGCACATGTTACATCTGCCCCCTGCAGTGCAGCATGGTGTTACCCAGGTGCTCAGTTACTGGCTGCTTCTGCATGTAGCCCACACCTAACTCTGCACGTGTTACATCTGCCCCCTGCAGCGCCGCACGGTGTTACCCAGGTGCTCAGTTACTGGCTGCTTCTGCATGTAGCCCACACCTAACTCTGCACATGTTACATCTGCCCCCCTGCAGTGCAGCATGGTGTTACCCAGGTGCTCAGTTACTGGCTGCTTCTGCATGTAGCCCACACCTAACTCTGCACATGTTACATCTGCCCCCTGCAGTGCAGCATGGTGTTACCCAGGTGCTCAGTTACTGGCTGCTTCTGCATGTAGCCCACACCTAACTCTGCACGTGTTACATCTGCCCCCTGCAGCGCCGCACGGTGTTACCCAGGTGCTCAGTTACTGGCTGCTTCTGCATGTAGCCCACACCTAACTCTGCACATGTTACATCTGCCCCCTGCAGTGCAGCATGGTGTTACCCAGGTGCTCAGTTACTGGCTGCTTCTGCATGTAGCCCACACCTAACTCTGCACATGTTACATCTGCCCCCTGCAGTGCAGCATGGTGTTACCCAGGTACTCAGTTACTGGCTGCTTCTGCATGTAGCCCACACCTAACTCTGCACATGTTACATCTGCCCCCTGCAGTGCAGCATGGTGTTACAGGTGCTCAGTTACTGGCTGCTTCTGCATGTAGCCCACACCTAACTCTGCACATGTTACATCTGCCCCCCTGCAGGGCAGCATGGTGTTACCAGGTGCTCAGTTACTGGCTGCTTCTGCATGTAGCCCACACCTAACTCTGCACATGTTACATCTGCCCCCCTGCAGTGCAGCATGGTGTTACCCAGGTGCTCAGTTACTGGCTGCTTCTGCATGTAGCCCACACCTAACTCTGCACATGTTACATCTACCCCCCTGCAGTGCAGCATGGTGTTACCCAGGTGCTCAGTTACTGGCTGCTTCTGCATGTAGCCCACACCTAACTCTGCACATGTTACATCTGCCCCCTGCAGTGCAGCATGGTGTTACAGGTGCTCAGTTACTGGCTGCTTCTGCATGTAGCCCACACCTAACTCTGCACATGTTACATCTGCCCCCTGCAGTGCAGCATGGTGTTACCCAGGTGCTCAGTTACTGGCTGCTTCTGCATGTAGCCCACACCTAACTCTGCACAGGTTACATCTGCCCCCCTGCAGTGCAGCATGGTGTTACCCAGGTGCTCAGTTACTGGCTGCTTCTGTATGTAGCCCACACCTAACTCTGCACATATTACATCTGCCCCCCTGCAGTGCAGCATGGTGTTACCCAGGTGCACAGTTACTGGCTGCTTCTGCATGTAGCCCACACCTAACTCTCTGCACATGTTACATCTGCCCCCTGCAGTGCAGCATGGTGTTACCCAGGTGCTCAGTTACTGGCTGCTTCTGCATGTAGCCCACACCTAACTCTGCACAGGTTACATCTGCCCCCCTGCAGTGCAGCATGGTGTTACCCAGGTGCTCAGTTACTGGCTGCTTCTGTATGTAGCCCACACCTAACTCTGCACATATTACATCTGCCCCCCTGCAGTGCAGCATGGTGTTACCCAGGTGCACAGTTACTGGCTGCTTCTGCATGTAGCCCACACCTAACTCTCTGCACATGTTACATCTGCCCCCTGCAGTGCAGCATGGTGTTACCCAGGTGCTCAGTTACTGGCTGCTTCTGCATGTAGCCCACACCTAACTCTGCACATGTTACATCTGCCCCCTGCAGTGCAGCACGGTGTTACCCAGGTGCTCAGTTACTGGCTGTTTCTGCATGTAGCCCACACCTAACTCTGCACATGTTACATCTGCCCCCTGCAGTGCAGCATGGTGTTACCCAGGTGCTCAGTTACTGGCTGCTTCTGCATGTAGCCCACACCTAACTCTGCACATGTTACATCTGCCCCCCTGCAGTGCAGCATGGTGTTACCCAGGTGCTCAGTTACTGGCTGCTTCTGCATGTAGCCCACACCTAACTCTGCACATGTTACATCTGCCCCCTGCAGTGCAGCATGGTGTTACCCAGGTGCTCAGTTACTGGGTGCTTCTGCATGTAGCCCACACCTAACTCTGCTCATGTTACATCTGCCCCCTGCAGTGCAGCATGGTGTTACCCAGGTGCTCAGTTACTGGCTGCTTCTGCATGTAGCCCACACAAATCTCTGCACATGTTACTTCTGCCCCTGCAGTGCAGCATGGTGTTACCCAGGTGCTCAGTTACTGACTGCTTCTGTATGTAGCCCACACCTAACTCTGCACATGTTACATCTGCCCCCCAGCAGTGCAGCATGGTGTTACCCAGGTGCTCAGTTACTGGCTGCTTCTGCATGTAGCCCACACCTAACTCTGCACATGTTACATCTGCCCCCCTGCAGTGCAGCATGGTGTTACCCAGGTGCTCAGTTACTGGCTGCTTCTGCATGTAGCCCACACCTAACTCTGCACATATTACATCTGCCCCCCTGCAGTGCAGCATGGTGTTACAGGTGCTCAGTTACTGGCTGCTTCTGCATGTAACCCACACCTAACTCTGCACATGTTACATCTGCCCCCTGCAGTGCAGCATGGTGTTACCCAGGTGCTCAGTTACTGGCTGCTTCTGCATGTAGCCCACACCTAACTCTGCACATGTTACATCTGCCCCCTGCAGTGCAGCATGGTGTTACCCAGGTGCTCAGTTACTGGGTGCTTCTGCATGTAGCCCACACCTAACTCTGCTCATGTTACATCTGCCCCCTGCAGTGCAGCATGGTGTTACCCAGGTGCTCAGTTACTGGCTGCTTCTGCATGTAGCCCACACAAATCTCTGCACATGTTACATCTGCCCCCTGCAGTGCAGCATGGTGTTACCCAGGTGCTCAGTTACTGACTGCTTCTGTATGTAGCCCACACCTAACTCTGCACATGTTACATCTGCCCCCCAGCAGTGCAGCATGGTGTTACCCAGGTGCTCAGTTACTGGCTGCTTCTGTATGTAGCCCACACCTAACTCTCTGCACATGTTACATCTGCCCCCTGCAGCGCAGCATGGTGTTACCCAGGTGCTCAGTTACTGGCTGCTTCTGCATGTAGCCCACACCTAACTCTCTGCACATGTTACATCTGCCCCCCTGCAGTGCAGCATTGTGTTACCCAGGTGCTCAGTTACTGGCTGCTTCTGCATGTAGCCCACACCTAACTCTGCACATGTTACATCTGCCCCCTGCAGTGCAGCATGGTGTTACCCAGGTGCTCAGTTACTGGCTGCTTCTGCATGTAGCCCACACCTAACTCTGCACATGTTACATCTGCCCCCCTGCAGTGCATCATGGTGTTACCCAGGTGCTCAGTTACTGGCTGCTTCTGCATGTAGCCCACACCTAACTCTGCACATGTTACATCTGCCCCCCTGCAGTGCAGCATGGTGTTACCCAGGTGCCCAGTTACTGGCTGCTTCTGCATGTAGCCCACACCTAACTCTGCACAGGTTACATCTGCCCCCCAGCAGTGCAGCATGGTGTTACCAGGTGCTCAGTTACTGGCTGCTTCTGCATGTAGCCCACACCTAACTCTGCACATGTTACATCTGCCCCCTGCAGTGCAGCATGGTGTTACCCAGGTGCTCAGTTACTGGCTGCTTCTGCATGTAGCCCACACCTAACTCTCTGCACATGTTACATCTGCCCCCTGCAGTGCAGCATGGTGTTATCAGGTGCTCAGTTACTGGCTGCTTCTGTATGTAGCCCACACCTAACTCTGCACATGTTACATCTGCCCCCTGCAGTGCAGCATGGTGTTACCCAGGTGCTCAGTTACTGGCTGCTTCTGCATGTAGCCCACACCTAACTCTGCACATGTTACATCTGCCCCCTGCAGTGCAGCATGGTGTTACCCAGGTGCTCAGTTACTGGCTGCTTCTGCATGTAGCCCACACCTAACTCTGCACATGTTACATCTGCCCCCCTGCAGTGCAGCATGGTGTTACCCAGGTGCTCAGTTACTGGCTGCTTCTGCATGTAGCCCACACCTAACTCTGCACATGTTACATCTGCCCCCTGCAGTGCAGCATGGTGTTACCAGGTGCTCAGTTACTGGCTGCTTCTGCATGTAGCCCACACCTTACTCTGCACATGTTACATCTGCCTCCCTGCAGTACAGCATAGTGTTACCCAGGTGCTCAGTTACTGGCTGCTTCTGCATGTAGCCCACACCTAACTCTGCACATGTTACATCTGCCCCCTGCAGTGCAGCATGGTGTTACCCAGGTGCTCAGTTACTGGCTGCTTCTGCATGTAGCCCACACCTAACTCTGCACATGTTACATCTGCCCCCCTGCAGTGCAGCATGGTGTTACAGGTGCTCAGTTACTGGCTGCTTCTGTATGTAGCCCACACCTAACTCTGCACATGTTGCATCTGCCCCCTGCAGTGCAGCATGGTGTTACCCAGGTGCTCAGTTACTGGCTGCTTCTGCATGTAGCCCACACCTAACTCTGCACATGTTACATCTGCCCCCTGCAGTGCAGCATGGTGTTACCAGGTGCTCAGTTACTGGCTGCTTCTGCATGTAGCCCACACCTAACTCTGCACATGTTACATCTGCCCCCCTGCAGTGCAGCACGGTGTTACAGGTGCTCAGTTACTGGCTGCTTCTGCATGTAGCCCACACCTAACTCTGCACATGTTACATCTGCCCCCCTGCAGGGCAGCATGGTGTTACCCAGGTGCTCGGTTACTGGCTGCTTCTGCATGTAGCCCACACCTAACTCTGCACATGTTACATCTGCCCCCTGCAGTGCAGCATGGTGTTACCCAGGTGCTCGGTTACTGGCTGCTTCTGCATGTAGCCCACACCTAACTCTGCACATGTTACATCTGCCCCCTGCAGTGCAGCATGGTGTTACCCAGGTGCTCAGTTACTGGCTGCTTCTGCATGTAGCCCACACCTAACTCTGCACATGTTACATCTGCCCCTCTGCAGGGCAGCATGGTGTTACCCAGGTGCTCGGTTACTGGCTGCTTCTGCATGTAGCCCACACCTAACTCTGCACATGTAACATCTGCCCCCCTGCAGTGCAGCATGGTGTTACCCAGGTGCTCAGTTACTGGCTGCTTCTGCATGTAGCCCACAACTAACTCTGCACATGTAACATCTGCCCCCCTGCAGTGCAGCATGGTGTTACCCAGGTGCTCAGTTACTGGCTGCTTCTGCATATAGCCCACACCTAACTCTGCACATGTTACATCTGCCCCCCTGCAGTGCAGCATGGTGTTACCCAGGTGCTCAGTTACTGACTGCTTCTGTATGTAGCCCACACCTAACTCTGCACATGTAACATCTGCCCCCCTGCAGTGCAGCATGGTGTTACCCAGGTGCTCAGTTACTGGCTGCTTCTGCATGTAGCCCACAACTAACTCTGCACATGTTACATCTGCCCCCTGCAGTGCAGCATGGTGTTACCCAGGTGCTCAGTTACTGACTGCTTCTGTATGTAGCCCACACCTAACTCTGCACATGTTACATCTGCCCCCCTGCAGTGCAGCATGGTGTTACCCAGGTGCTCAGTTACTGGCTGCTTCTGCATGTAGCCCACACCTAACTCTGCACATGTTACATCTGCCCCCTGCAGTGCAGCATGGTGTTACCAGGTGCTCAGTTACTGGCTGCTTCTGCATGTAGCCCACACCTAACTCTGCACATGTTACATCTGCCCCTCTGCAGGGCAGCATGGTGTTACCCAGGTGCTCAGTTACTGGCTGCTTCTGCATGTAGCCCACACAAATCTCTGCACATGTTACATCTGCCCCCTGCAGTGCAGCATGGTGTTACCCAGGTGCTCAGTTACTGACTGCTTCTGTATGTAGCCCACACCTAACTCTGCACATGTTACATCTGCCCCCCAGCAGTGCAGCATGGTGTTACCCAGGTGCTCAGTTACTGGCTGCTTCTGTATGTAGCCCACACCTAACTCTCTGCACATGTTACATCTGCCCCCTGCAGCGCAGCATGGTGTTACCCAGGTGCTCAGTTACTGGCTGCTTCTGCATGTAGCCCACACCTAACTCTCTGCACATGTTACATCTGCCCCCCTGCAGTGCAGCATTGTGTTACCCAGGTGCTCAGTTACTGGCTGCTTCTGCATGTAGCCCACACCTAACTCTGCACATGTTACATCTGCCCCCTGCAGTGCAGCATGGTGTTACCCAGGTGCTCAGTTACTGGCTGCTTCTGCATGTAGCCCACACCTAACTCTGCACATGTTACATCTGCCCCCCTGCAGTGCATCATGGTGTTACCCAGGTGCTCAGTTACTGGCTGCTTCTGCATGTAGCCCACACCTAACTCTGCACATGTTACATCTGCCCCCCTGCAGTGCAGCATGGTGTTACCCAGGTGCCCAGTTACTGGCTGCTTCTGCATGTAGCCCACACCTAACTCTGCACAGGTTACATCTGCCCCCCAGCAGTGCAGCATGGTGTTACCAGGTGCTCAGTTACTGGCTGCTTCTGCATGTAGCCCACACCTAACTCTGCACATGTTACATCTGCCCCCTGCAGTGCAGCATGGTGTTACCCAGGTGCTCAGTTACTGGCTGCTTCTGCATGTAGCCCACACCTAACTCTCTGCACATGTTACATCTGCCCCCTGCAGTGCAGCATGGTGTTATCAGGTGCTCAGTTACTGGCTGCTTCTGTATGTAGCCCACACCTAACTCTGCACATGTTACATCTGCCCCCTGCAGTGCAGCATGGTGTTACCCAGGTGCTCAGTTACTGGCTGCTTCTGCATGTAGCCCACACCTAACTCTGCACATGTTACATCTGCCCCCTGCAGTGCAGCATGGTGTTACCCAGGTGCTCAGTTACTGGCTGCTTCTGCATGTAGCCCACACCTAACTCTGCACATGTTACATCTGCCCCCCTGCAGTGCAGCATGGTGTTACCCAGGTGCTCAGTTACTGGCTGCTTCTGCATGTAGCCCACACCTAACTCTGCACATGTTACATCTGCCCCCTGCAGTGCAGCATGGTGTTACCAGGTGCTCAGTTACTGGCTGCTTCTGCATGTAGCCCACACCTAACTCTGCACATGTTACATCTGCCTCCCTGCAGTACAGCATAGTGTTACCCAGGTGCTCAGTTACTGGCTGCTTCTGCATGTAGCCCACACCTAACTCTGCACATGTTACATCTGCCCCCTGCAGTGCAGCATGGTGTTACCCAGGTGCTCAGTTACTGGCTGCTTCTGCATGTAGCCCACACCTAACTCTGCACATGTTACATCTGCCCCCCTGCAGTGCAGCATGGTGTTACAGGTGCTCAGTTACTGGCTGCTTCTGTATGTAGCCCACACCTAACTCTGCACATGTTGCATCTGCCCCCTGCAGTGCAGCATGGTGTTACCCAGGTGCTCAGTTACTGGCTGCTTCTGCATGTAGCCCACACCTAACTCTGCACATGTTACATCTGCCCCCTGCAGTGCAGCATGGTGTTACCAGGTGCTCAGTTACTGGCTGCTTCTGCATGTAGCCCACACCTAACTCTGCACATGTTACATCTGCCCCCCTGCAGTGCAGCACGGTGTTACAGGTGCTCAGTTACTGGCTGCTTCTGCATGTAGCCCACACCTAACTCTGCACATGTTACATCTGCCCCCCTGCAGGGCAGCATGGTGTTACCCAGGTGCTCGGTTACTGGCTGCTTCTGCATGTAGCCCACACCTAACTCTGCACATGTTACATCTGCCCCCTGCAGTGCAGCATGGTGTTACCCAGGTGCTCGGTTACTGGCTGCTTCTGCATGTAGCCCACACCTAACTCTGCACATGTTACATCTGCCCCCTGCAGTGCAGCATGGTGTTACCCAGGTGCTCAGTTACTGGCTGCTTCTGCATGTAGCCCACACCTAACTCTGCACATGTTACATCTGCCCCTCTGCAGGGCAGCATGGTGTTACCCAGGTGCTCGGTTACTGGCTGCTTCTGCATGTAGCCCACACCTAACTCTGCACATGTTACATCTGCCCCCTGCAGTGCAGCATGGTGTTACCCAGGTGCTCAGTTACTGACTGCTTCTGTATGTAGCCCACACCTAACTCTGCACATGTAACATCTGCCCCCCTGCAGTGCAGCATGGTGTTACCCAGGTGCTCAGTTACTGGCTGCTTCTGCATGTAGCCCACAACTAACTCTGCACATGTAACATCTGCCCCCCTGCAGTGCAGCATGGTGTTACCCAGGTGCTCAGTTACTGGCTGCTTCTGCATATAGCCCACACCTAACTCTGCACATGTTACATCTGCCCCCCTGCAGTGCAGCATGGTGTTACCCAGGTGCTCAGTTACTGACTGCTTCTGTATGTAGCCCACACCTAACTCTGCACATGTAACATCTGCCCCCCTGCAGTGCAGCATGGTGTTACCCAGGTGCTCAGTTACTGGCTGCTTCTGCATGTAGCCCACAACTAACTCTGCACATGTTACATCTGCCCCCTGCAGTGCAGCATGGTGTTACCCAGGTGCTCAGTTACTGACTGCTTCTGTATGTAGCCCACACCTAACTCTGCACATGTTACATCTGCCCCCCTGCAGTGCAGCATGGTGTTACCCAGGTGCTCAGTTACTGGCTGCTTCTGCATGTAGCCCACACCTAACTCTGCACATGTTACATCTGCCCCCTGCAGTGCAGCATGGTGTTACCAGGTGCTCAGTTACTGGCTGCTTCTGCATGTAGCCCACACCTAACTCTGCACATGTTACATCTGCCCCCTGCAGTGCAGCATGGTGTTACCCAGGTGCTCAGTTACTGGCTGCTTCTGCATGTAGCCCACACCTAACTCTGCACATGTTACATCTGCCCCCCTGCAGTGCAGCATGGTGTTACCCAGGTGCTCAGTTACTGGCTGCTTCTGCATGTAGCCCACACCTAACTCTGCACATGTTACATCTGCCCCCTGCAGTGCAGCATGGTGTTACCCAGGTGCTCAGTTACTGGCTGCTTCTGCATGCAGCCCACACCTAACTCTGCACATGTTACATCTGCCCCCCTGCAGTGCAGCATGGTGTTACAGGTGCTCAGTTACTGGCTGCTTCTGCATGTAGCCCACACCTAACTCTGCACATGTTACATCTGCCCCCTGCAGTGCAGCATGGTGTTACCCAGGTGCTCGGTTACTATCTGTTTCTGCTTGTGGCCCACACCTAACTCTGCACATGTTACATCTGCCCCCCAGCAGTACAGCATGGTGTTACCCAGGTGCTCAGTTACTGGCTGCTTCTGCATGTAGCCCACAACTAACTCTGCGCATGTTACATCTGCCCCCCAGCAGTACAGCATGGTGTTACCCAGGTGCTAGGTTACTATCTGTTTCTGCATGTAGCCCACTCCTAACTCTGCACATGTTACATCTGCCCCCCAGCAGTACAGCATGGTGTTACCCAGGTGCTCAGTTACTGGCTGCTTCTGCATGTAGCCCACACCTAACTCTGCACATGTTACATCTGCCCCTCTGCAGGGCAGCATGGTGTTACCCAGGTGCTCAGTTACTGGCTGCTTCTGCATGTAGCCCACACAAATCTCTGCACATGTTACATCTGCCCCCTGCAGTGCAGCATGGTGTTACCCAGGTGCTCAGTTACTGACTGCTTCTGTATGTAGCCCACACCTAACTCTGCACATGTTACATCTGCCCCCCAGCAGTGCAGCATGGTGTTACCCAGGTGCTCAGTTACTGGCTGCTTCTGTATGTAGCCCACACCTAACTCTCTGCACATGTTACATCTGCCCCCTGCAGCGCAGCATGGTGTTACCCAGGTGCTCAGTTACTGGCTGCTTCTGCATGTAGCCCACACCTAACTCTCTGCACATGTTACATCTGCCCCCCTGCAGTGCAGCATTGTGTTACCCAGGTGCTCAGTTACTGGCTGCTTCTGCATGTAGCCCACACCTAACTCTGCACATGTTACATCTGCCCCCTGCAGTGCAGCATGGTGTTACCCAGGTGCTCAGTTACTGGCTGCTTCTGCATGTAGCCCACACCTAACTCTGCACATGTTACATCTGCCCCCCTGCAGTGCATCATGGTGTTACCCAGGTGCTCAGTTACTGGCTGCTTCTGCATGTAGCCCACACCTAACTCTGCACATGTTACATCTGCCCCCCTGCAGTGCAGCATGGTGTTACCCAGGTGCCCAGTTACTGGCTGCTTCTGCATGTAGCCCACACCTAACTCTGCACAGGTTACATCTGCCCCCCAGCAGTGCAGCATGGTGTTACCAGGTGCTCAGTTACTGGCTGCTTCTGCATGTAGCCCACACCTAACTCTGCACATGTTACATCTGCCCCCTGCAGTGCAGCATGGTGTTACCCAGGTGCTCAGTTACTGGCTGCTTCTGCATGTAGCCCACACCTAACTCTCTGCACATGTTACATCTGCCCCCTGCAGTGCAGCATGGTGTTATCAGGTGCTCAGTTACTGGCTGCTTCTGTATGTAGCCCACACCTAACTCTGCACATGTTACATCTGCCCCCTGCAGTGCAGCATGGTGTTACCCAGGTGCTCAGTTACTGGCTGCTTCTGCATGTAGCCCACACCTAACTCTGCACATGTTACATCTGCCCCCTGCAGTGCAGCATGGTGTTACCCAGGTGCTCAGTTACTGGCTGCTTCTGCATGTAGCCCACACCTAACTCTGCACATGTTACATCTGCCCCCCTGCAGTGCAGCATGGTGTTACCCAGGTGCTCAGTTACTGGCTGCTTCTGCATGTAGCCCACACCTAACTCTGCACATGTTACATCTGCCCCCTGCAGTGCAGCATGGTGTTACCAGGTGCTCAGTTACTGGCTGCTTCTGCATGTAGCCCACACCTAACTCTGCACATGTTACATCTGCCTCCCTGCAGTACAGCATAGTGTTACCCAGGTGCTCAGTTACTGGCTGCTTCTGCATGTAGCCCACACCTAACTCTGCACATGTTACATCTGCCCCCTGCAGTGCAGCATGGTGTTACCCAGGTGCTCAGTTACTGGCTGCTTCTGCATGTAGCCCACACCTAACTCTGCACATGTTACATCTGCCCCCCTGCAGTGCAGCATGGTGTTACAGGTGCTCAGTTACTGGCTGCTTCTGTATGTAGCCCACACCTAACTCTGCACATGTTGCATCTGCCCCCTGCAGTGCAGCATGGTGTTACCCAGGTGCTCAGTTACTGGCTGCTTCTGCATGTAGCCCACACCTAACTCTGCACATGTTACATCTGCCCCCTGCAGTGCAGCATGGTGTTACCAGGTGCTCAGTTACTGGCTGCTTCTGCATGTAGCCCACACCTAACTCTGCACATGTTACATCTGCCCCCCTGCAGTGCAGCACGGTGTTACAGGTGCTCAGTTACTGGCTGCTTCTGCATGTAGCCCACACCTAACTCTGCACATGTTACATCTGCCCCCCTGCAGGGCAGCATGGTGTTACCCAGGTGCTCGGTTACTGGCTGCTTCTGCATGTAGCCCACACCTAACTCTGCACATGTTACATCTGCCCCCTGCAGTGCAGCATGGTGTTACCCAGGTGCTCGGTTACTGGCTGCTTCTGCATGTAGCCCACACCTAACTCTGCACATGTTACATCTGCCCCCTGCAGTGCAGCATGGTGTTACCCAGGTGCTCAGTTACTGGCTGCTTCTGCATGTAGCCCACACCTAACTCTGCACATGTTACATCTGCCCCTCTGCAGGGCAGCATGGTGTTACCCAGGTGCTCGGTTACTGGCTGCTTCTGCATGTAGCCCACACCTAACTCTGCACATGTTACATCTGCCCCCTGCAGTGCAGCATGGTGTTACCCAGGTGCTCAGTTACTGACTGCTTCTGTATGTAGCCCACACCTAACTCTGCACATGTAACATCTGCCCCCCTGCAGTGCAGCATGGTGTTACCCAGGTGCTCAGTTACTGGCTGCTTCTGCATGTAGCCCACAACTAACTCTGCACATGTAACATCTGCCCCCCTGCAGTGCAGCATGGTGTTACCCAGGTGCTCAGTTACTGGCTGCTTCTGCATATAGCCCACACCTAACTCTGCACATGTTACATCTGCCCCCCTGCAGTGCAGCATGGTGTTACCCAGGTGCTCAGTTACTGACTGCTTCTGTATGTAGCCCACACCTAACTCTGCACATGTAACATCTGCCCCCCTGCAGTGCAGCATGGTGTTACCCAGGTGCTCAGTTACTGGCTGCTTCTGCATGTAGCCCACAACTAACTCTGCACATGTTACATCTGCCCCCTGCAGTGCAGCATGGTGTTACCCAGGTGCTCAGTTACTGACTGCTTCTGTATGTAGCCCACACCTAACTCTGCACATGTTACATCTGCCCCCCTGCAGTGCAGCATGGTGTTACCCAGGTGCTCAGTTACTGGCTGCTTCTGCATGTAGCCCACACCTAACTCTGCACATGTTACATCTGCCCCCTGCAGTGCAGCATGGTGTTACCAGGTGCTCAGTTACTGGCTGCTTCTGCATGTAGCC
>NW_028142631.1:0-44243 GCF_055691185.1 Crinia signifera
CCTTAAAGCCCCCTGCCATGCCCAGGGTTGCCCTGGCAACTGTTGCTGGACCCCAAAGCGGAAGTGGGCGGGTCCAGGCCCCCCTTAAGCCCCCTGCCTGCCAGGGTTGCCCTGGCAACTGTTTCGGGACCCCAAAGCGGAAGTGCGCGGGTCCAGGCCCCCTTAAAGACCCCTCCTGCCAGGGTTGCCCTGGCATTTGTTGCTGGCCCCTAAAGTGGAAGTGGTTGGTCCCAGGCCCCCTTAAGCCCCCTGCCATGCCCAGGGTTGCCCTGGCAACTTTGCTGGCCTCCAAAGAGGAAGTTGGCGGGTCCAGGCCCCCTTAAGCCCCCTGCCGGTGCCCAGGGTTGCCCTTGCAACTGTTTCTGGACCCCAAAGCGGAAGTGGGCGGGTCCAGGCCCCCTTAAGCCCCTGCCGTGCCAAGGGTTGCCCTGGCAACTGTTGCTGGCCCCTAAAGCGGAAGTGGGCGGGTCCAGCCCCCTTGAGACCCCTGCCATGCCCAGGGTTGCCCTGGCAACTGTTTCTGGCCCCCAAAGCGGAAGGGCGGGTCCAGGCCCCTTAAAGCCCCCTGCCATGCCCAGGGTTGCCCTGGCAACTGTTTCTGGCCACCAAAGCGGAAGTGGGCCGGGTACAGGCCGCCTTAAGCCCCCTGCCATGCCCAGGGTTGCCCTGGCAACTGTTGCTGGCCCCCAAAGCGGAAGTGGGCGGGTCCAGGCCCCCTTGAGCCCCTGCCATGCCAGGGTTGCCCTGGCAACAGTTTCTGGACCCCAAAGCGGAAGTGGGCGGGTCCAGGCCCCCTTAAGCCCCCTGCCATGCCCAGGGTTGCCCTGGCAACTGTTTCTGGCCCCCAAAGCGGAAGTGGGCGGGTCCAGGCCCCCTTAAAGCCCCTGCCATGCCCAGGGTTGCCCTGGCAACTGTTGCTGGCCCCCAAAGCGGAAGTGGGCGGGTGCAGGCCCCCTTGAGCCCCCTGCCATGCCCAGGTTTGCCCTGGCAACTGTTGCTGGCCCCCAAAGCGGAAGTGGGCGGGTCCAGGCCCCCTTGAGCCCCCTGCCATGCCCAGGGTTGCCCTGGCAACTGTTCTGGACCCCAAAGCGGAAGTGGGCGGGTCCAGGCCCCCTTAAGCCCCCTGCCATGCCCAGGTTGCCCTGGCAACTTTTGCTGGCCCCCAAAGAGGAAGTGGGCGGGTCCAGGCCCCCTTGAGCCCCTGCCATGCCCAGGTTTGCCCTGGCAACTGTTGCTGGCCCCCAAAGCGGAGTGGGCGGGTCCAGGCCCCCTTGAGCCCCCTGCCATGCCCAGGGTTTGCCCTGGCAACTGTTGCTGGCCCCCAAAGCGGAAGTGGGTTGGTCCAGGCCCCCTTAAGCCCCCTGCCATGCCCAGGTTTGCCCTGGCAACTGTTGCTGGCCCCCAAAGCGGAAGTGGCGGGTCGGCCCCTTAAGCCCCCTGCCGTGCCCAGGGTTGCCCTGGCAACTGTTTCTGGACCCCAAAGCGGAAGTGGGCGGGTCCAGGCCCCTTAAGCCCCCTGCCGTGCCCAGGGTTGCCCTGGCAACTGTTTCTGGACCCCAAAGCGGAAGTGGGCGGGTCCAGGCCCCCTTAAGCCCCCTGCCATGCCCAGGGGTTGCCCTGGCAACTGTTTCTGGACCCCAAAGCGGAAGTGGGCGGGTCCAGGCCCCCTTAAAGCCCCCTGCCATGCCAGGGTTGCCCTGGCAATTTGTTGCTGGCCCCCAAAGTGGAAGTGGGTTGGTCCAGGCCCCCTTAAGCCCCATGCCATGCCCAGGGTTGCCCTGGCAACTTTTGCTGGCCCCCAAAGAGGAAGTGGGCGGGTCCAGGCCCCTTGAGCCCCCTGCCATGCCCAGGTTTGCCCTGGCAACTGTTGCTGGCCCCCAAAGCGGAAGTGGGCGGGTCCAGGCCCCCTTGAGCCCCTGCCATGCCCAGGTTTGCCCTGGCAACTGTTGCTGGCCCCCAAAGCGGAAGTGGGCGGGTCCAGGCCCCCTTGAGCCCCCTGCCATGCCCAGGTTTGCCCTGGCAACTGTTGCTGGCCCCCAAAGCGGAAGTGGGCGGGTCCAGGCCCCCTTGAGCCCTCTGCCATGCCCAGGGTTGCCCTGGCAACTGTTGCTGGCCCCCAAAGCGGAAGTGGGCGGGTCCAGGCCCCCTTGAGCCCCCTGCCGTGCCCAGGGTTGCCCTGGCAACTGTTGTTGGCCCCAAAAGCGGAAGTGGGCGGGTCCAGGCCCCCTTAAAGCCCCCTGCCATGCCCAGGGTTGCCCTGGCAACTGTTGCTGGCCCCCAAAGCGGAAGTGGGAGGGTCAGGCCCCCTTTAAGCCCCCTGCCGTGCCCAGGGTTGCCCTGGCAACTGTTTCTGGACCCCAAAAGCGGAAGTGGGCGGGTCCAGGCCCCCTTAAGCCCCCTGCCATGCCCAGGGTTGCCCTGGCAACTGTTTCTGGACCCCAAAGCGGAAGTGGGCGGGTCCAGGCCCCTTGAGCCCCCTGCCATGCCCAGGGTTGCCCTGGCAACTGTTTCTGGACCCCAAAGCGGAAGTGGGCGGGTCCAGCCCCCTTAGCCCCCTGCCATGCCCAGGGTTGCCCTGGCAACTGTTTCTGGCCCCCAAAGCGGAAGTATGCGGGTCCAGGCCCCCTTAAAGCCCCCTGCCATGCCCAGGGTTGCCCTGGCAACTGTTGCTGGCCCCCAAAGCGGAAGTGGGCGGGTCCAGGCCCCTTGAGCCCCCTGCCATGCCCAGGTTTGCCCTGGCAACTGTTGCTTGCCCCAAAGCGGAGTGGGCGGGTCCAGGCCCCCTTGAGCCCCCTGCCATGCCCAGGTTTGCCCTGGCAACTGTTGCTGGCCCCCAAAGCGGAAGTGGGCGGGTCCAGGCCCCCTTGAGCCCTCTGCCATGCCCAGGTTGCCCTGGCAACTGTTGCTGCCCCCCAAAGCGGAAGTGGGCGGGTCCAGGCCCCTTGAGCCCCCTGCCGTGCCCAGGGTTGCCCTGGCAACTGTTGTTGGCCCCCAAAGCGGAAGTGGGCGGGTCCAGGCCCCCTTAAAGCCCCCTGCCATGCCCAGGGTTGCCCTGGCAACTGTTGCTGGACCCCAAAGCGGAAGTGGGCGGGTCCAGGCCCCCTTAAGCCCCCTGCCATGCCCAGGGTTGCCCTGGCAACTGTTTCTGGACCCCAAGCGGAAGTGCGCGGGTCCAGGCCCCCTTAAAGCCCCCTGCCATGCCCAGGGTTGCCCTGGCATTTGTTGCTGGCCCCAAAGTGGAAGTGGGTGGTCCAGGCCCCCTTAAGCCCCCTGCCATGCCCAGGGTTGCCCGGCAACTTTTGCTGGCCCCCAAAGAGGAAGTGGGCGGGTCCAGGCCCCCTTGAGCCCTGCCATGCCCAGGTTTGCCCTGGCAACTGTTGCTTGCCCCCAAAGCGGAAGTGGGCGGGTCCAGGCCCCCTTGAGCCCCCTGCCATGCCCAGGGTTGCCCTGGCAACTGTTGCTGGCCCCCAAAGTGGAAGTGGGTTGGTCCAGGCCCCCTTAAGCCCCCTGCCATGCCCAGGGTTGCCCTGGCAACTTTTGCTGGCCCCCAAAGAGGAAGTGGGCGGGTCCAGGCCCCCTTGAGCCCCTGCCATGCCCAGGTTTGCCCTGGCAACTGTTGCTGGCCCCCAAAGCGGAGTGGGCGGGTCCAGGCCCCCTTGAGCCCCCTGCCATGCCCAGGGTTGCCCTGGCAACTGTTGCTGGCCCCCAAAGCGGAAGTGGGCGGGTCCAGGCCCCCTTGAGCCCCCTGCCGTGCCCAGGGTTGCCCTGGCAACTGTTGCTGGCCCCCAAAGCGGAAGTGGGCGGGTCCAGGCCCCCTTGAGCCCCTGCCGTGCCCAGGTTGCCCTGGCAACTGTTGCTGGCCCCCAAAGCGGAAGTGGGCGGGTCCAGGCCCCCTTAAGCCCCCTGCCATGCCCAGGGTTGCCCTGGCTAACTGTTTCTGGCCCCCAAAGCGGAAGTGGGCGAGTCCAGGCCCCCTTGAGCCCCCTGCCGTGCCCAGGGTTGCCCTGGCAACTGTTTCTGGCCCCCAAAGCGGAAGTGGGCGGGTCCAGGCCCCCTAAAGCCCCCTGCCATGCCCAGGGTTGCCCTGGCAACTGTTGCTGGCCCCCAAAGCGGAAGTGGGCGGGTCCAGGCCCCCTTGAGCCCCCTGCCATGCCCAGGTTTGCCCTGGCAACTGTTGCTGGCCCCCAAAGCGGAAGTGGGCGGGTCCAGGCCCCCTTGAGCCCCCTGCCATGCCCAGGTTTGCCCTGGCAACTGTTGCTGGCCCCCAAAGCGGAAGTGGGCGGGTCCAGGCCCCCTTGAGCCTCTGCCATGCCCAGGGTTGCCCTGGCAACTGTTTGCTGGCCCCCAAAGCGGAAGTGGGCGGGTCCAGGCCCCCTTGAGCCCCCTGCCGTGCCCAGGGTTGCCCTGGCAACTGTTGTTGGCCCCCAAAGCGGAAGTGGGCGGGTCCAGGCCCCCTTAAAGCCCCCTGCCATGCCCAGGGTTGCCCTGGCAACTGTTGCTAGACCCCAAAGCGGAAGTGGGCGGGTCCAGGCCCCTTAAGCCCCCTGCCATGCCCAGGGTTGCCCTGGCAACTGTTTCTGGACCCCAAAGCGGAAGTGCGCGGGTCCAGGCCCCCTTAAAGCCCCCTGCCATGCCCAGGGTTGCCTGGCATTTGTTGCTGGCCCCAAAGTGGAAGTGGGTTGGTCCAGGCCCCCTTAAGCCCCCTGCCATGCCCAGGGTTGCCCTGGCAACTTTTGCTGGCCTCCAAAGAGGAAGTGGGCGGGTCCAGGCCCCCTTAAGCCCCCTGCCGTGCCCAGGGTTGCCCTTGCAACTGTTTCTGGACCCAAAGCGGAAGTGGGCGGGTCCAGGCCCCCTTAAGCCCCCTGCCGTGCCAAGGGTTGCCCTGGCAACTGTTGCTGGCCCCTAAAGCGGAAGTGGGCGGGTCCAGGCCCCCTTGAGACCCCTGCCATGCCCAGGGTTGCCCTGGCAACTGTTCTGGCCCCCAAAGCGGAAGTGGGCGGGTCCAGGCCCCCTTAAAGCCCCCTGCCATGCCCAGGGTTGCCCTGGCAACTGTTTCTGGCCACCAAAGCGGAAGTGGGCGGGTACAGGCCGCCTTAAAGCCCCCTGCCATGCCCAGGGTTGCCCTGGCAACTGTTGCTGGCCCCCAAAGCGGAAGTGGGCGGGTCCAGGCCCCTTGAGCCCCTGCCATGCCCAGGGTTGCCCTGCAAACTGTTTCTGGCCCCCAAAGCGGAAGTGGGCGGGTCCAGGCCCCATTAAGCCCCCTGCCATGCCCAGGGTTGCCCTGGCAACTGTTTCTGGCCCCCAAAGCGGAAGTGGGCGGGTCCAGGCCCCCTTAAGCCCCCTGCCATGCCCAGGGTTGCACTGGCAACTGTTGCTGGCCCCCAAAGCGGAAGTGGGCGGGTGCAGGCCCCCTTGAGCCCCCTGCCATGCCCAGGTTTGCCCTGGCAACTGTTGCTGGCCCCCAAAGCGGAAGTGGGCGGGTCCAGTGCCCCTTAGAGCCCCCTGCCATGCCCAGGGTTGCCCTGGCAACTGTTTCTGGACCCCAAAGCGGAAGTGGGCGGGTCCAGCCCCCTTAAGCCCCCTGCCATGCCCAGGGTTGCCCTGGCAACTTTTGCTGGCCCCCAAAGAGGAGTGGGCGGGTCCAGGCCCCCTTGAGCCCCCTGCCATGCCCAGGTTTGCCCTGGCAACTGTTGCTGGCCCCCAAAGCGGAAGTGGGCGGGTCCAGGCCCCCTTGAGCCCCCTGCCATGCCCAGGGTGCCCTGGCAACTGTTGCTGGCCCCCAAAGCGGAAGTGGGTTGGTCCAGGCCCCCTTAAGCCCCCTGCCATGCCCAGGTTTGCCCTGGCAACTGTTGCTGGCCCCCAAAGCGGAAGTGGGCGGGTCCAGGCCCCCTTAAGCCCCCTGCCGTGCCCAGGTTGCCCTGGCAACTGTTTCTGGACCCCAAAGCGGAAGTGGGCGGGTCCAGGCCCCCCTTAAGCCCCCTGCCGTGCCCAGGGTTGCCCTGGCAACTGTTTCTGGACCCCAAAGCGGAAGTGGGCGGGTCCCAGGCCCCCTTAAGCCCCCTGCCATGCCCAGGGTTGCCCTGGCAACTGTTTCTGGACCCCAAAGCGGAAGTGGGCGGGTCCAGGCCCCTTAAAGCCCCCTGCCATGCCCAGGGTTGCCCTGGCATTTGTTGCTGGCCCCCAAAGTGGAAGTGGGTTGGTCCAGGCCCCCTTAAGACCCATGCCATGCCCAGGGTTGCCCTGGCAACTTTTGCTGGCCCCCAAAGAGGAAGTGGGCGGGTCCAGGCCCCCTTGAGCCCCCTGCCATGCCCAGGTTTGCCCTGGCAACTGTTGCTGGCCCCCAAAGCGGAAGTGGGCGGGTCCAGGCCCCCTTGAGCCCCCAGCCATGCCCAGGTTTGCCCTGGCAACTGTTGCTGGCCCCCAAAGCGGAAGTGGGCGGGTCCAGGCCCCCTTGAGCCCCCTGCCATGCCCAGGTTTGCCTGGCAACTGTTGCTGGCCCCCAAAGCGGAAGTGGGCGGGTCCAGGCCCCCTTGAGCCTCTGCCATGCCCAGGGTTGCCCTGGCAACTGTTGCTGGCCCCCAAAGCGGAAGTGGGCGGGTCCAGGCCCCCTTGAGCCCCCTGCCGTGCCCAGGGTTGCCCTGGCAACTGTTGTTGGCCACCAAAGCGGAAGTGGGCGGGTCCAGGCCCCCTTAAAGCCCCCTGCCATGCCCAGGGTTGCCCTGGCAACTGTTGCTGGCCCCCAAAGCGGAAGTGGGCGGGTCCAGGCCCCCTTAAGCCCCTGCCGTGCCCAGGGTTGCCCTGGCAACTGTTTCTGGACCCCAAAGCGGAAGTGGGCGGGTCCAGCCCCCCTTAAGCCCCCTGCCATGCCCAGGGTTGCCCTGGCAACTGTTCTGGACCCCAAAGCGGAAGTGGGCGGGTCCAGGCCCCCTTGAGCCCCCTGCCATGCCCAGGGTTGCCCTGGCAACTGTTTCTGGACCCCAAAGCGGAAGTGGGCGGGTCCAGCCCCTTAGCCCCCTGCCATGCCCAGGTTGCCCTGGCAACTGTTTCTGGCCCCCAAAAGCGGAAGTATGCGGGTCCAGGCCCCCTTAAAGCCCCCTGCCATGCCAGGGTTGCCCTGGCAACTGTTGCTGGCCCCCAAAGCGGAAGTGGCGGGTCCAGGCCCCCTTGAGCCCCCTGCCATGCCCAGGTTTGCCCTGGCAACTGTTGCTGGCCCCCAAAGCGGAAGTGGGCGGGTCCAGGCCCCCTTGAGCCCCCTGCCATGCCCAGGTTTGCCCTGGCAACTGTTGCTGGCCCCCAAAGCGGAAGTGGGCGGGTCCAGGCCCCCTTGAGCCCTCTGCCATGCCCAGGGTTGCCCTGGCAACTGTTGCTGCCCCACAAAGCGGAAGTGGGCGGGTCCAGGCCCCCTTGAGCCCCTGCCGTGCCCAGGGTTGCCCTGGCAACTGTTGTTGGCCCCCAAAGCGGAAGTGGGCGGGTCCAGGCCCCCTTAAGCCCCTGCCATGCCCAGGGTTGCCCTGGCAACTGTTGCTGGACCCAAAGCGGAAGTGGGCGGGTCCAGGCCCCCTTAAGCCCCCTGCCATGCCCAGGGTTGCCCTGGCAACTGTTTCTGGACCCCAAAGCGGAAGTGCGCGGGTCCAGGCCCCCTTAAAGCCCCCTGCCCATGCCCAGGGTGCCCTGGCATTTGTTGCTGGCCCCCAAAGTGGGAAGTGGGTTGGTCCAGGCCCCCTTAAGCCCCCTGCCATGCCCAGGGTTGCCCTGGCAACTTTTGCTGGCCCCCAAAGAGGAAGTGGGCGGGTCCAGGCCCCCTTGAGCCCCCTGCCATGCCCAGGTTTGCCCTGGCAACTGTTGCTTGCCCCCAAAGCGGAAGTGGGCGGGTCCAGGCCCCCTTGAGCCCCCTGCCATGCCCAGGGTTGCCCTGGCAACTGTTGCTGGCCCCCAAAGTGGAAGTGGGTTGGTCCAGGCCCCCTTAAGCCCCTGCCATGCCCAGGGTTGCCCTGGCAACTTTTGCTGGGCCCCCAAAGAGGAAGTGGGCGGGTCCAGGCCCCCTTGAGCCCCCTGCCATGCCCAGGTTTGCCCTGGCAACTGTTGCTGGCCCCCAAAGCGGAAGTGGGCGGGTCCAGGCCCCCTTGAGCCCCCTGCCATGCCCAGGGTTGCCCTGGCAACTGTTGCTGGCCCCCAAAGCGGAAGTGGGCGGGTCCAGGCCCCCTTGAGCCCCCTGCCGTGCCCAGGGTTGCCCTGGCAACTGTTGCTGGCCCCCAAAGCGGAAGTGGGCGGGTCCAGGCCCCCTTGAGCCCCCTGCCGTGCCCAGGGTTGCCCTGGCAACTGTTGCTGGCCCCAAAGCGGAAGTGGGCGGGTCCAGGCCCCCTTAAGCCCCCTGCCGTGCCCAGGGTTGCCCTGGCAACTGTTCTGGACCCCAAAGCGGAAGTGGGCGGGTCCAGGCCCCCTTAAGCCCCCTGCCGTGCCCAGGGTTGCCCTGGCAACTGTTTCTGGACCCCAAAGCGGAAGTGGGCGGGTCCAGGCCCCTTAAGCCCCCTGCCGTGCCCAGGGTTGCCCTGGCAACTGTTTCTGGCCCCCAAAGCGGAAGTGGGGCGGGTCCAGGCCCCCTTAAGCCCCTGCCATGCCCAGGGTTGCCCTGGCAACTGTTTCTGGCCCCCAAAGCGGAAGTGGGCGGGTCCAGGCCCCCTTAAAGCCCCCTGCCATGCCCAGGGTTGCCCTGGCAACTGTTGCTGGCCCCAAAAGCGGAAGTGGGCGGGTCCAGGCCCCCTTGAGCCCCTGCCATGCCCAGGTTTGCCCTGGCAACTGTTGCTGGCCCCCAAAGCGGAAGTGGGGGCGGGTCCAGGCCCCCTTGAGCCCTCTGCCATGCCCAGGGTTGTCCTGGCAACTGTTGCTGGCCCCCAAAGCGGAAGTGGGCGGGTCCAGGCCCCCTTGAGCCCCCTGCCATGCCCAGGGTTGCCCTGGCAACTGTTGCTGGCCCCCAAAGCGGAAGTGGGCGGGTCCAGGCCCCCTTGAGCCCCTGCCATGCCCAGGGTTGCCCTGGCAACTGTTGTTGGCCCCCAAAGCGGAAGTGGGCGGGTCCAGGCCCCCTTAAAGCCCCCTGCCATGCCCAGGGTTGCCCTGGCAACTGTTGCTGGACCCCAAAGCGGAAGTGGGCGGGTCCAGGCCCCCTTAAGCCCCTGCCATGCCCAGGGTTGCCCTGGCAACTGTTTCTGGACCCCAAAGCGGAAGTGCGCGGGTCAGGCCCCCTTAAAGCCCCTGCCATGCCCAGGGTTGCCCTGGCATTTGTTGCTGGCCCCCAAAGTGGAAGTGGGTTGGTCCAGGCCCCCTTAAGCCCCCTGCCATGCCCAGGGTTGCCCTGGCAACTTTTGCTGGCCCCCAAAGAGGAAGTGGGCGGGTCCAGGCCCCCTTGAGCCCCCTGCCATGCCCAGGGTTGCCCTGGCAACTGTTGCTGGCCCCCAAAGTGGAAGTGGGTTGGTCCAGGCCCCCTTAAGCCCCCTGCCGTGCCCAGGGTTGCCCTGGCAACTGTTTCTGGCCCCCAAAGCGGAAGTGGGCGGGTCCAGGCCCCCTTAAGCCCCCTGCCATGCCCAGGGTTGCCCTGGCAACTGTTTCTGGCCCCCAAAGCGGAAGTGGGCGGGTCCAGGCCCCCTTAAGCCCCCTGCCATGCCCAGGGTTGCCATGGCAACTGTTGCTGGCCCCCAAAGCGGAAGTGGGCGGGTCCAGGCCCCCTTGAGCCCTCTGCCATGCCCAGGGTTGTCCTGGCAACTGTTGCTGGCCCCCAAAGCGGAAGTGGGCGGGTCCAGGCCCCCTTGAGCCCCCTGTCATGACCAGGGTTGCCCTGGCAACTGTTGCTGGCCCCCAAAGCGGAAGTGGGCGGGTCCAGGCCCCCTTGAGCCCCTGCTATGCCCAGGGTTGCCCTGGCAACTGTTGCTGGCCCCCAAAGCGGAAGTGGGCGGGTCCAGGCCCCCTTGAGCCCCCTGCCATGCCCAGGGTTGCCCTGGCAACTGTTGCTGGCCCCCAAAGCGGAAGTGGGCGGGTCCATGCCCCTTAAGCCCCTGCCATGCCCAGGGTTGCCCTGGCAACTGTTTCTGGCCCCCAAAGCGGAAGTGGGCGAGTCCAGGCCCCCTTGAGCCCCCTGCCGTGCCCAGGGTTGCCCTGGCAACTGTTTTCTGGCCCCCAAAGCGGAAGTGGGCGGGTCCAGGCCCCCTAAAGCCCCTTGCCATGCCCAGGGTTGCCCTGGCAACTGTTGCTGGCCCCCAAAGCGGAAGTGGGCGGGTCCAGGCCCCCTTGAGCCCCCTGCCATGCCCAGGTTTGCCCTGGCAACTGTTGCTGGCCTCCAAAGCGGAAGTGGGCGGGTCCAGGCCCCCTTGAGCCCCCTGCCGTGCCCAGGGTGCCCTGGCAACTGTTGTTGGCCCCCAAAGCGGAAGTGGGCGGGTCCAGGCCCCCTTAAAGCCCCCTGCCGTGCCCAGGGTTGCCCTTGCAACTGTTTCTGGACCCCAAAGCGGAAGTGGGCGGGTCCAGGCCCCCTTAAGCCCCCTACCGTGCCAAGGGTTGCCCTGGCAACTGTTGCTGGCCCCCAAAGCGGAAGTGGGCGGGTCCAGGCCCCCTTGAGCCCCCTGCCATGCCCAGGGTTGCCCTGGCAACTGTTTCTGGCCCCCAAAGCGGAAGTGGGCGGGTCCAGGCCCCCTTAAGCCCCCTGCCATGCCCAGGGTTGCCCTGGCAACTGTTTCTGGCCCCCAAAGCGGAAGTGGGCGGGTCCAGGCCCCCTTAAAGCCCCCTGCCATGCCCAGGGTTGCCCTGGCAACTGTTGCTGGCCCCCAAAGCGGAAGTGGGCGGGTCCAGGCCCCCTTGAGCCCCCTGCCATGCCCAGGTTTGCCCTGGCAACTGTTGCTGGCCCCCAAAGCGGAAGTGGGCGGGTCCAAGCCCCCTTGAACCCTCTGCCATGCCCAGGGTTGTCCTGGCAACTGTTGCTGGCCCCCAAAGCGGAAGTGGGCGGGTCCAGGCCCCCTTGAGCCCCCTGCCATGCCCAGGGTTGCCCTGGCAACTGTTGCTGGCCCCCAAAGCGGAAGTGGGCGGGTCCAGGCCCCCTTGAGCCCCCTGCCATGCCCAGGGTTGCCCTGGCAACTGTTGCTGGCCCCCAAAGCGGAAGTGGGCGGGTCCAGGCCCCCTTGAGCCCCCTGCCATGCCCAGTGTTGCCCTGGCAACTGTTGCTGGCCCCCAAAGCGGAAGTGGGCGGGTCCAGGCCCCCTTAAGCCCCCTGCCGTGCCCAGGGTTGCCCTGGCAACTGTTTCTGGCCCCCAAAGCGGAAGTGGGCGGGTCCAGGCCCCCTTGAGCCCCCTGCCATGCCCAGGTTTGCCCTGGCAACTGTTGCTTGCCCCCAAAGCGGAAGTGGGCGGGTCCAGGCCCCCTTGAGCCCCCTGCCATGCCCAGGGTTGCCCTGGCAACTGTTGCTGGCCCCCAAAGTGGAAGTGGGTTGGTCCAGGCCCCCTTAAGCCCCCTGCCATGCCCAGGGTTGCCCTGGCAACTTTTGCTGGCCCCCAAAGAGGAAGTGGGCGGGTCCAGGCCCCCTTGAGCCCCCTGCCATGCCCAGGTTTGCCCTGGCAACTGTTGCTGGCCCCCAAAGCGGAAGTGGGCGGGTCCAGGCCCCTTGAGCCCCCTGCCATGCCCAGGGTTGCCCTGGCAACTGTTGCTGGCCCCCAAAGCGGAAGTGGGCGGGTCCAGGCCCCCTTGAGCCCCCTGCCGTGCCCAGGGTTGCCCTGGCAACTGTTGCTGGCCCCCAAAGCGGAAGTGGGCGGGTCCAGGCCCCCTTGAGCCCCCTGCCGTGCCCCAGGGTTGCCCTGGCAACTGTTGCTGGCCCCCAAAGCGGAGTGGGCGGGTCCAGGCCCCCTTAAGCCCCCTGCCGTGCCCAGGGTTGCCCTGGCAACTGTTTCTGGACCCCAAAGCGGAAGTGGGCGGGTCCAGGCCCCCTTAAGCCCTCCTGCCGTGCCCAGGGTTGCCCTGGCAACTGTTTCTGGACCCCAAAGCGGAAGTGGGCGGGTCCAGGCCCCCTTAAGCCCCTGCCGTGCCCAGAGGTTGCCCTGGCAACTGTTTCTGGCCCCCAAAGCGGAAGTGGGCGGGTCCAGGCCCCTTAAGCCCCTGCCATGCCCAGGGTTGCCCTGGCAACTGTTTCTGGCCACCCAAAGCGGAAGTGGGCGGGTCCAGGCCCCCCTTTAATCCCTGCCATGCCCAGGGTTGCCCTGGCAACTGTTGCTGGCCCCAAAAGCGGAAGTGGGCGGGTCCAGGCCCCCTTGAGCCCCCTGCCATGCCCAGGTTTGCCCTGGCAACTGTTGCTGGCCCCCAAAGCGGAAGTGGGCGGGTCCAGGCCCCCTTGAGCCCTCTGCCATGCCCAGGGTTGTCCTGGCAACTGTTGCTGGCCCCCAAAGCGGAAGTGGGCGGGTCCAGGCCCCCTTGAGCCCCCTGCCATGCCCAGGGGTTGCCCTGGCAACTGTTGCTGGCCCCCAAAGCGGAAGTGGGCGGGTCCAGGCCCCCTTGAGCCCCCTGCCATGCCCAGGGTTGCCCTGGCAACTGTTGTTGGCCCCCAAAGCGGAAGTGGGCGGGTCCAGGCCCCCTTAAAGCCCCTGCCATGCCCAGGGTTGCCCTGGCAACTGTTTCTGGACCCCCAAAGCGGAAGTGCGCGGGTCCAGGCCCCCTTAAAGCCCCCTGCCATGCCCAGGGTTGCCCTGGCATTTGTTGCTGGCCCCCAAAGTGGGAAGTGGGTTGGTCCAGGCCCCCTTAAGCCCCCTGCCATGCCCAGGGTTGCCTGGCAACTTTTGCTGGCCCCCAAAGAGGAAGTGGGCGGGTCCAGGCCCCCTTGAGCCCCCTGCCATGCCCAGGGTTGCCCTGGCAACTGTTGCTGGCCTCCAAAGTGGAAGTGGGTTGGTCCAGGCCCCTTAAGCCCCCTGCCGTGCCCAGGGTTGCCCTGGCAACTGTTTCTGGCCCCCAAAGCGGAAGTGGGCGGGTCCAGGCCCCCTTAAGCCCCCTGCCATGCCCAGGGTTGCCCTGGCAACTGTTTCTGGCCCCCAAAGCGGAAGTGGGCGGGTCCAGGCCCACCTTAAAGCCCCCTGCCATGCCCAGGGTTGCCCTGGCAACTGTTGCTGGCCCCCAAAGCGGAAGTGGGCGGGTCCAGGCCCCCTTGAGCCCTCTGCCATGCCCAGGGTTGTCCTGGCAACTGTTGCTGGCCCCCAAAGCGGAAGTGGGCGGGTCCAGGCCCCCTTGAGCCCCCTGTCATGACCAGGGTTGCCCTGCAACTGTTGCTGGCCCCCAAAGCGGAAGTGGGCGGGTCCAGGCCCCCTTGAGCCCCCTGCTATGCCCAGGGTTGCCCTGGCAACTGTTGCTGGCCCCCAAAGCGGAAGTGGGCGGGTCCAGGCCCCCTTGAGCCCCCTGCCATGCCCAGGGTTGCCCTGGCAACTGTTGCTGGCCCCCAAAGCGGAAGTGGGCGGGTCCATGCCCCCTTAAGCCCCCTGCCATGCCCAGGGTTGCCCTGGCAACTGTTTCTGGCCCCCAAAGCGGAAGTGGGCGAGTCCAGGCCCCCTTGAGCCCCCTGCCGTGCCCAGGGTTGCCCTGGCAACTGTTTCTGGCCCCCAAAGCGGAAGTGGGCGGGTCCAGGCCCCCTAAAGCCCCTTGCCATGCCCAGGGTTGCCCTGGCAACTGTTGCTGGCCCCCAAAGCGGAAGTGGGCGGGTCCAGGCCCCCTTGAGCCCCCTGCCATGCCCAGGTTTGCCCTGGCAACTGTTGCTGGCCTCCAAAGCGGAAGTGGGCGGGTCCAGGCCCCCTTGAGCCCCCTGCCGTGCCCAGGGTTGCCCTGGCAACTGTTGTTGGCCCCCAAAGCGGAAGTGGGCGGGTCCAGGCCCCCTTAAAGCCCCCTGCCGTGCCCAGGGTTGCCCTTGCAACTGTTTCTGGACCCCAAAGCGGAAGTGGGCGGGTCCAGGCCCCCTTAAGCCCCCTACCGTGCCAAGGGTTGCCCTGGCAACTGTTGCTGGCCCCCAAAGCGGAAGTGGGCGGGTCCAGGCCCCCTTGAGCCCCCTGCCATGCCCAGGGTTGCCCTGGCAACTGTTTCTGCCCCCAAGCGGAAGTGGGCGGGTCCAGGCCCCCTTAAGCCCCCTGCCATGCCCAGGGTTGCCCTGGCAACTGTTTCTGGCCCCCAAAGCGGAAGTGGGCGGGTCCAGGCCCCCTTAAAGCCCCCTGCCATGCCCAGGGTTGCCCTGGCAAACTGTTGCTGGCCCCCAAAGCGGAAGTGGGCGGGTCCAGGCCCCCTTGAGCCCCTGCCATGCCCAGGTTTGCCCTGGCAACTGTTGCTGGCCCCCAAAGCGGAAGTGGGCGGGTCCAAGCCCCCTTGAACCCTCTGCCATGCCCAGGGTTGTCCTGGCAACTGTTGCTGGCCCCCAAAGCGGAAGTGGGCGGGTCCAGGCCCCCTTGAGCCCCCTGCCATGCCCAGGGTTGCCCTGGCAACTGTTGCTGGCCCCCAAAGCGGAAGTGGGCGGGTCCAGGCCCCCTTGAGCCCCCTGCCATGCCCAGGGTTGCCCTGGCAATGTTGCTGGCCCCCAAAGCGGAAGTGGGCGGGTCCAGGCCCCCTTGAGCCCCCTGCCATGCCCAGTGTTGCCCTGGCAACTGTTGCTGGCCCCCAAAGCGGAAGTGGGCGGGTCCAGGCCCCCTTAAGCCCCCTGCCGTGCCCAGGGTTGCCTGGCAACTGTTTCTGGCCCCCAAAGCGGAAGTGGGCGGGTCCAGGCCCCCTTGAGCCCCTGCCGTGCCCAGGGTTGCCCTGGCAACTGTTTCTGGCCCCCAAAGCGGAAGTGGGCGGGTCCAGGCCCCCTTAAAGCCCCCTGCCATGCCCAGGGTTGCCCTGGCAACTGTTGCTGGCCCCCAAAGCGGAAGTGGGCGGTCCAGGCCCCCTTGAGCCCCCTGCCATGCCCAGGTTTGCCCTGGCAACTGTTGCTGGCCTCCAAAGCGGAAGTGGGCGGGTCCAGGCCCCCTTGAGCCCCCTGCCGTGCCCAGGGTTGCCCTGGCAACTGTTGTTGGCCCCCAAAGCGGAAGTGGGCGGGGTCCAGGCCCCCTTAAAGCCCCCTGCCGTGCCCAGGGTTGCCCTTGCAACTGTTTCTGGACCCCAAAGCGGAAGTGGGCGGGTCCAGGCCCCCTTAAGCCCCCTGCCGTGCCAAGGGTTGCCCTGGCAACTGTTGCTGGCCCCCAGAGCGGAAGTGGGCGGGTCCAGGCCCCCTTGAGCCCCCTGCCATGCCCAGGTTGCCCTGGCAACTGTTTCTGGCCCCCAAAGCGGAAGTGGGCGGGTCCAGGCCCCCTTAAAGCCCCCTGCCATGCCCAGGGTTGCCCTGGCAACTGTTTCTGGCCACCAAAGCGGAAGTGGGCGGGTACAGGCCGCCTTAAAGCCCCCTGCCATGCCCAGGGTTGCCCTGGCAACTGTTGCTGGCCCCCAAAGCGGAAGTGGGCGGGTCCAGGCCCCCTTGAGCCCCCTGCCATGCCCAGGGTTGCCCTGGCAACTGTTTCTGGACCCCAAAGCGGAAGTGGGCGGGTCCAGGCCCCCTTAAGCCCCCTGCCATGCCCAGGGTTGCCCTGGCAACTGTTTCTGGCCCCCAAAGCGGAAGTGGGCGGGTCCAGGCCCCCTTAAAGCCCCCTGCCATGCCCAGGGTTGCCCTGGCAACTGTTGCTGGCCCCCAAAGCGGAAGTGGGCGGGTCCAGGCCCCCTTGAGCCCCCTGCCATGCCCAGGTTTGCCCTGGCAACTGTTGCTGGCCCCCAAAGCGGAAGTGGGCGGGTCCAGGCCCCCTTGAGCCCTCTGCCATGCCCAGGGTTGCCCTGGCAACTGTTTCTGGACCCCAAAGCGGAAGTGGGCGGGTCCAGGCCCCCTTAAGCCCCCTGCCATGCCCAGGGTTGCCCTGGCAACTGTTTCTGGCCCCCAAAGCGGAAGTGGGCGGGTCCAGGCCCCCTTAAAGCCCCCTGCCATGCCCAGGGTTGCCCTGGCAACTGTTGCTGGCCCCCAAAGCGGAAGTGGGCGGGTCCAGGCCCCCTTGAGCCCCCTGCCATGCCCAGGTTTGCCCTGGCAACTGTTGCTGGCCCCCAAAGCGGAAGTGGGCGGGTCCAGGCCCCCTTGAGCCCTCTGCCATGCCCAGGGTTGCCCTGGCAACTGTTGCTGGCCCCCAAAGCGGAAGTGGGCGGGTCCAGGCCCCCTTGAGCCCCCTGCCGTGCCCAGGGTTGCCCTGGCAACTGTTGTTGGCCCCCAAAGCGGAAATGGGCGGGTCCAGGCCCCCTTAAAGCCCCCTGCCGTGCCCAGGGTTGCCCTGGCAACTGTTGCTGGCCCCCAAAGCGGAAGTGGGCGGGTCCAGGCCCCCTTAAGCCCCCTGCCATGCCCAGGGTTGCCCTGGCAACTGTTTCTGGACCCCAAAGCGGAAGTGGGCGGGTCCAGGCCCCCTTAAAGCCCCCTGCCATGCCCAGGGTTGCCCTGGCATTTGTTGCTGGCCCCCAAAGTGGAAGTGGGTTGGTCCAGGCCCCCTTAAGCCCCCTGCCATGCCCAGGGTTGCCCTGGCAACTGTTTCTGGACCCCAAAGCGGAAGTGGGCGGGTCCAGGCCCCCTTAAGCCCCCTGCCATGCCCAGGGTTGCCCTGGCAACTGTTTCTGGACCCCAAAGCGGAAGTGGGCGGGTCCAGGCCCCCTTAAAGCCCCCTGCCATGCCCAGGGTTGCCCTGGCATTTGTTGCTGGCCCCCAAAGTGGAAGTGGGTTGGTCCAGGCCCCCTTAAGCCCCCTGCCATGCCCAGGTTTGCCCTGGCAACTGTTGCTGGCCCCCAAAGCGGAAGTGGGCGGGTCCAGGCCCCCTTAAGCCCCCTGCCGTGCCCAGGGTTGCCCTGGCAACTGTTTCTGGACCCCAAAGCGGAAGTGGGCGGGTCCAGGCCCCCTTAAGCCCCCTGCCGTGCCCAGGGTTGCCCTGGCAACTGTTTCTGGACCCCAAAGCGGAAGTGGGCGGGTCCAGGCCCCCTTAAGCCCCCTGCCATGCCCAGGGTTGCCCTGGCATTTGTTGCTGGCCCCCAAAATGGAAGTGGGTTGGTCCAGGCCCCCTTAAGCCCCCTGCCATGCCCAGGGTTGCCCTGGCAACTTTTGCTGGCCCCCAAAGAGGAAGTGGGCGGGTCCAGGCCCCCTTGAGCCCCCTGCCATGCCCAGGTTTGCCCTGGCAACTGTTGCTGGCCCCCAAAGCGGAAGTGGGCGGGTCCAGGCCCCCTTGAGCCCCCTGCCATGCCCAGGTTTGCCCTGGCAACTGTTGCTGGCCCCCAAAGCGGAAGTGGGCGGGTCCAGGCCCCCTTGAGCCCCCTGCCATGCCCAGGTTTGCCCTGGCAACTGTTGCTGGCCCCCAAAGCGGAAGTGGGCGGGTCCAGGCCCCCTTGAGCCCCCTGCCATGCCCAGGTTTGCCCTGGCAACTGTTGCTGGCCCCCAAAGCGGAAGTGGGCGGGTCCAGGCCCCCTTGAGCCCCCTGCCGTGCCCAGGGTTGCCCTGGCAACTGTTTCTGGACCCCAAAGCGGAAGTGGGCGGGTCCAGGCCCCCTTAAGCCCCCTGCCGTGCCCAGGGTTGCCCTGGCAACTGTTTCTGGACCCCAAAGCGGAAGTGGGCGGGTCCAGGCCCCCTTAAGCCCCCTGCCGTGCCCAGGGTTGCCCTGGCAACTGTTTCTGGCCCCCAAAGCGGAAGTGGGCGGGTCCAGGCCCCCTTAAGCCCCCTGCCATGCCCAGGGTTGCCCTGGCAACTGTTTCTGGCCCCCAAAGCGGAAGTGGGCGGGTCCAGGCCCCCTTAAAGCCCCCTGCCATGCCCAGGGTTGCCCTGGCAACTGTTGCTGGCCCCAAAAGCGGAAGTGGGCGGGTCCAGGCCCCCTTGAGCCCCCTGCCATGCCCAGGTTTGCCCTGGCAACTGTTGCTGGCCCCCAAAGCGGAAGTGGGCGGGTCCAGGCCCCCTTGAGCCCTCTGCCATGCCCAGGGTTGTCCTGGCAACTGTTGCTGGCCCCCAAAGCGGAAGTGGGCGGGTCCAGGCCCCCTTGAGCCCCCTGCCATGCCCAGGGTTGCCCTGGCAACTGTTGCTGGCCCCCAAAGCGGAAGTGGGCGGGTCCAGGCCCCCTTGAGCCCCCTGCCATGCCCAGGGTTGCCCTGGCAACTGTTGTTGGCCCCCAAAGCGGAAGTGGGCGGGTCCAGGCCCCCTTAAAGCCCCCTGCCATGCCCAGGGTTGCCCTGGCAACTGTTGCTGGACCCCAAAGCGGAAGTGGGCGGGTCCAGGCCCCCTTAAGCCCCCTGCCATGCCCAGGGTTGCCCTGGCAACTGTTTCTGGACCCCAAAGCGGAAGTGCGCGGGTCCAGGCCCCCTTAAAGCCCCCTGCCATGCCCAGGGTTGCCCTGGCATTTGTTGCTGGCCCCCAAAGTGGAAGTGGGTTGGTCCAGGCCCCCTTAAGCCCCCTGCCATGCCCAGGGTTGCCCTGGCAACTTTTGCTGGCCCCCAAAGAGGAAGTGGGCGGGTCCAGGCCCCCTTGAGCCCCCTGCCATGCCCAGGGTTGCCCTGGCAACTGTTGCTGGCCCCCAAAGTGGAAGTGGGTTGGTCCAGGCCCCCTTAAGCCCCCTGCCATGCCCAGGGTTGCCCTGGCAACTTTTGCTGGCCCCCAAAGAGGAAGTGGGCGGGTCCAGGCCCCCTTGAGCCCCCTGCCATGCCCAGGTTTGCCCTGGCAACTGTTGCTGGCCCCCAAAGCGGAAGTGGGCGGGTCCAGGCCCCCTTGAGCCCCCTGCCATGCCCAGGGTTGCCCTGGCAACTGTTGCTGGCCCCCAAAGTGGAAGTGGGTTGGTCCAGGCCCCCTTAAGCCCCCTGCCATGCCCAGGGTTGCCCTGGCAACTTTTGCTGGCCCCCAAAGAGGAAGTGGGCGGGTCCAGGACCCCTTGAGCCCCCTGCCATGCCCAGGTTTGCCCTGGCAACTGTTGCTGGCCCCCAAAGCGGAAGTGGGCGGGTCCAGGCCCCCTTGAGCCCCCTGCCATGCCCAGGGTTGCCCTGGCAACTGTTGCTGGCCCCCAAAGCGGAAGTGGGCGGGTCCAGGCCCCCTTGAGCCCCCTACCATGCCCAGGGTTGCCCTGGCAACTGTTGCTGGCCCCCAAAGCGGAAGTGGGCGGGTCCAGGCCCCCTTGAGCCCCCTGCCGTGCCCAGGGTTGCCCTGGCAACTGTTGCTGCCCCCCAAAGCGGAAGTGGGCGGGTCCAGGCCCCCTTGAGCCCCCTGCCGTGCCCAGGGTTGCCCTGGCAACTGTTGCTGGCCCCCAAAGCGGAAGTGGGCGGGTCCAGGCCTTCTTAAGCCCCCTGCCGTGCCCAGGGTTGCCCTGGCAACTGTTTCTGGACCCCAAAGCGGAAGTGGGCGGGTCCAGGCCCCCTTAAGCCCCCTGCCGTGCCCAGGGTTGCCCTGGCAACTGTTTCTGGACCCCAAAGCGGAAGTGGGCGGGTCCAGGCCCCCTTAAGCCCCCTGCCGTGCCCAGGGTTGCCCTGGCAACTGTTTCTGGCCCCCAAAGCGGAAGTGGGCGGGTCCAGGCCCCCTTAAGCCCCCTGCCATGCCCAGGGTTGCCCTGGCAACTGTTTCTGGCCCCCAAAGCGGAAGTGGGCGGGTCCAGGCCCCCTTAAAGCCCCCTGCCATGCCCAGGGTTGCCCTGGCAACTGTTGCTGGCCCCCAAAGCGGAAGTGGGCGGGTCCAGGCCCCCTTGAGCCCTCTGCCATGCCCAGGGTTGTCCTGGCAACTGTTGCTGGCCCCCAAAGCGGAAGTGGGCGGGTCCAGGCCCCCTTGAGCCCCCTGTCATGACCAGGGTTGCCCTGGCAACTGTTGCTGGCCCCCAAAGCGGAAGTGGGCGGGTCCAGGCCCCCTTGAGCCCCCTGCCATGCCCAGGGTTGCCCTGGCAACTGTTGCTGGCCCCCAAAGCGGAAGTGGGCGGGTCCAGGCCCCCTTGAGCCCCCTGCCATGCCCAGGGTTGCCCTGGCAACTGTTGCTGGCCCCCAAAGCGGAAGTGGGCGGGTCCAGGCCCCCTTAAGCCCCCTGCCATGCCCAGGGTTGCCCTGGCAACTGTTTCTGGCCCCCAAAGCGGAAGTGGGCGGGTCCAGGCCCCCTAAAGCCCCCTGCCATGCCCAGGGTTGCCCTGGCAACTGTTGCTGGCCCCCAAAGCGGAAGTGGGCGGGTCCAGGCCCCCTTGAGCCCCCTGCCATGCCCAGGTTTGCCCTGGCAACTGTTGCTGGCCTCCAAAGCGGAAGTGGGCGGGTCCAGGCCCCCTTGAGCCCCCTGCCGTGCCCAGGGTTGCCCTGGCAACTGTTGTTGGCCCCCAAAGCGGAAGTGGGCGGGTCCAGGCCCCCTTAAAGCCCCCTGCCGTGCCCAGGGTTGCCCTTGCAACTGTTTCTGGACCCCAAAGCGGAAGTGGGCGGGTCCAGGCCCCCTTAAGCCCCCTACCGTGCCAAGGGTTGCCCTGGCAACTGTTGCTGGCCCCCAAAGCGGAAGTGGGCGGGTCCAGGCCCCCTTGAGCCCCCTGCCATGCCCAGGGTTGCCCTGGCAACTGTTTCTGGCCCCCAAAGCGGAAGTGGGCGGGTCCAGGCCCCCTTAAGCCCCCTGCCATGCCCAGGGTTGCCCTGGCAACTGTTTCTGGCCCCCAAAGCGGAAGTGGGCGGGTCCAGGCCCCCTTAAAGCCCCCTGCCATGCCCAGGGTTGCCCTGGCAACTGTTGCTGGCCCCCAAAGCGGAAGTGGGCGGGTCCAGGCCCCCTTGAGCCCCCTGCCATGCCCAGGTTTGCCCTGGCAATTGTTGCTGGCCCCCAAAGCGGAAGTGGGCGGGTCCAGGCCCCCTTGAACCCTCTGCCATGCCCAGGGTTGTCCTGGCAACTGTTGCTGGCCCCCAAAGCGGAAGTGGGCGGGTCCAGGCCCCCTTGAGCCCCCTGTCATGACCAGGGTTGCCCTGGCAACTGTCGCTGGCCCCCAAAGCGGAAGTGGGCGGGTCCAGGCCCCCTTGAGCCCCCTGCCATGCCCAGGGTTGCCCTGGCAACTGTTGCTGGCCCCCAAAGCGGAAGTGGGCGGGTCCAGGCCCCCTTGAGCCCCCTGCCATGCCCAGGGTTGCCCTGGCAACTGTTGCTGGCCCCCAAAGCGGAAGTGGGCGGGTCCAGGCCCCCTTAAGCCCCCTGCCATGCCCAGGGTTGCCCTGGCAACTGTTTCTGGCCCCCAAAGCGGAAGTGGGCGAGTCCAGGCCCCCTTGAGCCCCCTGCCGTGCCCAGGGTTGCCCTGGCAACTGTTTCTGGCCCCCAAAGCGGAAGTGGGCGGGTCCAGGCCCCCTAAAGCCCCCTGCCATGCCCAGGGTTGCCCTGGCAACTGTTGCTGGCCCCCAAAGCGGAAGTGGGCGGGTCCAGGCCCCCTTGAGCCCCCTGCCATGCCCAGGTTTGCCCTGGCAACTGTTGCTGGCCTCCAAAGCGGAAGTGGGCGGGTCCAGGCCCCCTTGAGCCCCCTGCCGTGCCCAGGGTTGCCCTGGCAACTGTTGTTGGCCCCCAAAGCGGAAGTGGGCGGGTCCAGGCCCCCTTAAAGCCCCCTGCCGTGCCCAGGGTTGCCCTTGCAACTGTTTCTGGACCCCAAAGCGGAAGTGGGCGGGTCCAGGCCCCCTTAAGCCCCCTACCGTGCCAAGGGTTTCCCTGGC
Source organism: Crinia signifera (assembly GCF_055691185.1). Lineage (NCBI taxonomy): Eukaryota > Metazoa > Chordata > Amphibia > Anura > Myobatrachidae > Crinia > Crinia signifera. The sequence continues at coordinate 21,688 of NW_028142631.1, forward strand.
AACTGTTGCTGGCCCCCAAAGCGGAAGTGGGCGGGTCCAGGCCCCCTTGAGCCCCCTGCCATGCCCAGGGTTGCCCTGGCAACTGTTTCTGGCCCCCAAAGCGGAAGTGGGCGGGTCCAGGCCCCCTTAAGCCCCCTGCCATGCCCAGGGTTGCCCTGGCAACTGTTTCTGGCCCCCAAAGCGGAAGTGGGCGGGTCCAGGCCCCCTTAAAGCCCCCTGCCATGCCCAGGGTTGCCCTGGCAACTGTTGCTGGCCCCCAAAGCGGAAGTGGGCGGGTCCAGGCCCCCTTGAGCCCCCTGCCATGCCCAGGTTTGCCCTGGCAATTGTTGCTGGCCCCCAAAGCGGAAGTGGGCGGGTCCAGGCCCCCTTGAACCCTCTGCCATGCCCAGGGTTGTCCTGGCAACTGTTGCTGGCCCCCAAAGCGGAAGTGGGCGGGTCCAGGCCCCCTTGAGCCCCCTGCCATGCCCAGGGTTGCCCTGGCAACTGTTGCTGGCCCCCAAAGCGGAAGTGGGCGGGTCCAGGCCCCCTTGAGCCCCCTGCCATGCCCAGGGTTGCCCTGGCAACTGTTGCTGGCCCCCAAAGCGGAAGTGGGCGGGTCCAGGCCCCCTTGAGCCCCCTGCCATGCCCAGTGTTGCCCTGGCAACTGTTGCTGGCCCCCAAAGCGGAAGTGGGCGGGTCCAGGCCCCCTTAAGCCCCCTGCCGTGCCCAGGGTTGCCCTGGCAACTGTTTCTGGCCCCCAAAGCGGAAGTGGGCGGGTCCAGGCCCCCTTAAAGCCCCCTGCCATGCCCAGGGTTGCCCTGGCAACTGTTGCTGGCCCCCAAAGCGGAAGTGGGCGGGTCCAGGCCCCCTTGAGCCCCCTGCCATGCCCAGGTTTGCCCTGGCAATTGTTGCTGGCCCCCAAAGCGGAAGTGGGCGGGTCCAGGCCCCCTTGAACCCTCTGCCATGCCCAGGGTTGTCCTGGCAACTGTTGCTGGCCCCCAAAGCGGAAGTGGGCGGGTCCAGGCCCCCTTGAGCCCCCTGCCATGCCCAGGGTTGCCCTGGCAACTGTTGCTGGCCCCCAAAGCGGAAGTGGGCGGGTCCAGGCCCCCTTGAGCCCCCTGCCATGCCCAGGGTTGCCCTGGCAACTGTTGCTGGCCCCCAAAGCGGAAGTGGGCGGGTCCAGGCCCCCTTGAGCCCCCTGCCATGCCCAGTGTTGCCCTGGCAACTGTTGCTGGCCCCCAAAGCGGAAGTGGGCGGGTCCAGGCCCCCTTAAGCCCCCTGCCGTGCCCAGGGTTGCCCTGGCAACTGTTTCTGGCCCCCAAAGCGGAAGTGGGCGGGTCCAGGCCCCCTTAAAGCCCCCTGCCATGCCCAGGGTTGCCCTGGCAACTGTTGCTGGCCCCCAAAGCGGAAGTGGGCGGGTCCAGGCCCCCTTGAGCCCCCTGCCATGCCCAGGTTTGCCCTGGCAACTGTTGCTGGCCTCCAAAGCGGAAGTGGGCGGGTCCAGGCCCCCTTGAGCCCCCTGCCGTGCCCAGGTTTGCCCTGGCAACTGTTGTTGGCCCCCAAAGCGGAAGTGGGCGGGTCCAGGCCCCCTTAAAGCCCCCTGCCGTGCCCAGGGTTGCCCTTGCAACTGTTTCTGGACCCCAAAGCGGAAGTGGGCGGGTCCAGGCCCCCTTAAGCCCCCTGCCGTGCCAAGGGTTGCCCTGGCAACTGTTGCTGGCCCCCAAAGCGGAAGTGGGCGGGTCCAGGCCCCCTTGAGCCCCCTGCCATGCCCAGGGTTGCCCTGGCAACTGTTTCTGGCCCCCAAAGCGGAAGTGGGCGGGTCCAGGCCCCCTTAAAGCCCCCTGCCATGCCCAGGGTTGCCCTGGCAACTGTTTCTGGCCACCAAAGCGGAAGTGGGCGGGTACAGGCCGCCTTAAAGCCCCCTGCCATGCCCAGGGTTGCCCTGGCAACTGTTGCTGGCCCCCAAAGAGGAAGTGGGCGGGTCCAGGCCCCCTTAAGCCCCCTGCCATGCCCAGGGTTGCGCTGGCAACTGTTTCTGGACCCCAAAGCGGAAGTGGGCGGGTCCAGGCACCCTTAAGCCCCCTGCCATGCCCAGGGTTGCCCTGGCAACTGTTTCTGGCCCCCAAAGCGGAAGTGGGCGGGTCTAGGCCCCCTTAAAGCCCCCTGCCATGCCCAGGGTTGCCCTGGCATTTGTTGCTGGCCCCCAAAGTGGAAGTGGGCGGGTCCAGGCCCCCTTGAGCCCTCTGCCATGCCCAGGGTTGCCCTGGCAACTGTTGCTGGCCTCCAAAGCGGAAGTGGGCGGGTCCAGGCCCCCTTGTACCCCCTGCCATGCCCAGGGTTGCCCTGGCAACTGTTGTTGGCCCCCAAAGCGGAAGTGGGCGGGTCCAGGCCCCCTTAAAGCCCCCTGCCATGCCCAGGGTTGCCCTGGCAACTGTTGCTGGCCCCCAAAGCGGAAGTGAGCGGGTCCAGGCCCCCTTAAGCCCCCTGCCGTGCCCAGGGTTGCCCTGGCAACTGTTTCTGGACCCCAAAGCGGAAGTGGGCGGGTCCAGGCCCCCTTAAGCCCCCTGCCATGCCCAGGGTTGCCCTGGCAACTGTTTCTGGCCCCCAAAGCGGAAGTGGGCGGGTCCAGGCCCCCTTAAAGTCCCCTGCCATGCCCAGGGTTGCCCTGGCATTTGTTGCTGGCCCCCAAAGTGGAAGTTGGTTGGTCCAGGCCCCCTTAAGCCCCCTGCCATGCCCAGGGTTGCCCTGGCAACTTTTGCTGGCCCCCAAAGAGGAAGTGGGCGGGTCCAGGCCCCCTTGAGCCCCCTGCCATGCCCAGGTTTGCCCTGGCAACTGTTGCTGGCCCCCAAAGCGGAAGTGGGCGGGTCCAGGCCCCCTTGAGCCCCCTGCCATGCCCAGGGTTGCCCTGGCAACTGTTGCTGGCCCCCAAAGTGGAAGTGGGTTGGTCCAGGCCCCCTTAAGCCCCCTGCCATGCCCAGGGTTGCCCTGGCAACTTTTGCTGGCCCCCAAAGAGGAAGTGGGCGGGTCCAGGCCCCCTTGAGCCCCCTGCCATGCCCAGGTTTGCCCTGGCAACTGTTGCTGGCCCCCAAAGCGGAAGTGGGCGGGTCCAGGCCCCTTGAGCCCCCTGCCATGCCCAGGGTTGCCCTGGCAACTGTTGCTGGCCCCCAAAGCGGAAGTGGGCGGGTCCAGGCCCCCTTGAGCCCCCTGCCATGCCCAGGGTTGCCCTGGCAACTGTTGCTGGCCCCCAAAGCGGAAGTGGGCGGGTCCAGGCCCCCTTGAGCCCCCTGCCATGCCCAGGGTTGCCCTGGCAACTGTTGCTGGCCCCCAAAGCGGAAGTGGGCGGGTCCAGGCCCCCTTAAGCCCCCTGCCGTGCCCAGGGTTGCCCTGGCAACTGTTTCTGGCCCCCAAAGCGGAAGTGGGCGGGTCCAGGCCCCCTTAAGCCCCCTGCCATGACCAGGGTTGCCCTGGCAACTGTTTCTGGCCCCCAAAGCGGAAGTGGGCGGGTCCAGGCCCCCTTAAGCCCCCTGCCATGCCCAGGGTTGCCCTGGCAACTGTTTCTGGACCCCAAAGCGGAAGTGTGCGGGTCCAGGCCCCCTTAAAGCCCCCTGCCATGCCCAGGGTTGCCCTGGCATTTGTTGCTGGCCCCCAAAGTGGAAGTGGGTTGGTCCAGGCCCCCTTAAGCCCCCTGCCATGCCCAGGGTTGCCCTGGCAACTTTTGCTGGCCCCCAAAGAGGAAGTGGGCGGGTCCAGGCCCCCTTGAGCCCCCTGCCATGCCCAGGTTTGCCCTGGCAACTGTTGCTGGCCCCTAAAGCGGAAGTGGGCGGGTCCAGGCCCCCTTAAAGCACCCTGCCATGCCCAGGGTTGCCCTGGCAACTGTTGCTGGCCCCCAAAGCGGAAGTGGGCGGGTCCAGGCCCCCTTAAGCCCCCTGCCGTGCCCAGGGTTGCCCTGGCAACTGTTTCTGGACCCAAAAGCGGAAGTGGGCGGGTCCAGGCCCCCTTAAGCCCCCTGCCATGCCCAGGGTTGCCCTGGCAACTGTTTCTGGACCCCAAAGCGGAAGTGGGCGGGTCCAGGCCCCCTTAAAGCCCCCTGCCATGCCCAGGGTTGCCCTGGCATTTGTTGCTGGCCCCCAAAGTGGAAGTGGGTTGGTCCAGGCCCCCTTAAGCCCCCTGCAATGCCCAGGGTTGCCCTGGCAACTTTTGCTGGCCCCCAAAGAGGAAGTGGGCGGGTCCAGGCCCCCTTGAGCCCCCTGCCATGCCCAGGTTTGCCCTGGCAACTGTTGCTGGCCCCCAAAGCGGAAGTGGGCGGGTCCAGGCCCCCTTGAGCCCCCTGCCATGCCCAGGGTTGCCCTGGCAACTGTTGCTGGCCCCCAAAGTGGAAGTGGGTTGGTCCAGGCCCCCTTAAGCCCCCTGCCATGCCCAGGTTTGCCCTGGCAACTGTTGCTGGCCCCCAAAGCGGAAGTGGGCGGGTCCAGGCCCCCTTAAGCCCCCTGCCGTGCCCAGGGTTGCCCTGGCAACTGTTTCTGGACCCCAAAGCGGAAGTGGGCGGGTCCAGGCCCCCTTAAGCCCCCTGCCGTGCCCAGGGTTGCCCTGGCAACTGTTTCTGGCCACCAAAGCGGAAGTGGGCGGGTACAGGCCCCCTTAAAGCCCCCTGCCATGCCCAGGGTTGCCCTGGCAACTGTTGCTGGCCCCCAAAGCGGAAGTGGGCGGGTCCAGGCCCCCTTGAGCCCCCTGCCATGCCCAGGGTTGCCCTGGCAACTGTTTCTGGCCCCCAAAGCGGAAGTGGGCGGGTCCAGGCCCCCTTAAAGCCCCCTGCCATGCCCAGGGTTGCCCTGGCAACTGTTTCTGGCCACCAAAGCGGAAGTGGGCGGGTACAGGCCGCCTTAAAGCCCCCTGCCATGCCCAGAATTGCTCTGGCAACTGTTGCTGGGCCCCAAAGCGGAAGTGGGCGGGTCCAGGCCCCCTTGAGCCCCCTGCCATGCCCAGGGTTGCCCTGGCAACTGTTTCTGGACCCCAAAGCGGAAGTGGGCGGGTCCAGGCCCCCTTAAGCCCCCTGCCATGCCCAGGGTTGCCCTGGCAACTGTTTCTGGCCCCCAAAGCGGAAGTGGGCGGGTCCAGGCCCCCTTAAAGCCCCCTGCCATGCCCAGGGTTGCCCTGGCAACTGTTGCTGGCCCCCAAAGCGGAAGTGGGCGGGTCCAGGCCCCCTTGAGCCCCCTGCCATGCCCAGGTTTGCCCTGGCAACTGTTTCTGGCCCCCAAAGCGGAAGTGGGCGGGTCCAGGCCCCCTTGAGCCCCCTGCCATGCCCAGGTTTGCCCTGGCAACTGTTGCTGGCCCCCAAAGCGGAAGTGGGCGGGTCCAGGCCCCCTTGAGCCCTCTGCCATGCCCAGGGTTGCCCTGGCAACTGTTGCTGGCCCCCAAAGCGGAAGTGGGCGGGTCCAGGCCCCCTTGAGCCCCCTGCCATGCCCAGGGTTGCCCTGGCAACTGTTTCTGGCCCCCAAAGCGGAAGTGGGCGGGTCCAGGCCCCCTTAAAGCCCCCTGCCATGCCCAGGGTTGCCCTGGCAACTGTTTCTGGCCACCAAAGCGGAAGTGGGCGGGTACAGGCCCCCTTGAGCCCTCTGCCATGCCCAGGGTTGCCCTGGCAACTGTTGCTGGCCCCCAAAGCGGAAGTGGGCGGGTCCAGGCCCCCTTGAGCCCCCTGCCGTGCCCAGGGTTGCCCTGGCAACTGTTGTTGGCCCCCAAAGCGGAAGTGGGCGGGTCCAGGCCCCCTTAAAGCCCCCTGCCATGCCCAGGGTTGCCCTGGCAACTGTTGCTGGCCCCCAAAGCGGAAGTGGGCGGGTCCAGGCCCCCTTAAGCCCCCTGCCGTGCCCAGGGTTGCCCTGGCAACTGTTTCTGGACCCCAAAGCGGAAGTGGGCGGGTCCAGGCCCCCTTAAGCCCCCTGCCATGCCCAGGGTTGCCCTGGCATTTGTTGCTGGCCCCCAAAATGGAAGTGGGTTGGTCCAGGCCCCCTTAAGCCCCCTGCCATGCCCAGGGTTGCCCTGGCAACTTTTGCTGGCCCCCAAAGAGGAAGTGAGCGGGTCCAGGCCCCCTTGAGCCCCCTGCCATGCCCAGGTTTTTCCCTGGCAACTGTTGCTGGCCCCCAAAGCGGAAGTGGGCGGGTCCAGGCCCCCTTGAGCCCCCTGCCATGCCCAGGTTTGCCCTGGCAACTGTTGCTGGCCCCCAAAGCGGAAGTGGGCGGGTCCAGGCCCCCTTGAGCCCCCTGCCATGCCCAGGTTTGCCCTGGCAACTGTTGCTGGCCCCCAAAGCGGAAGTGGGCGGGTCCAGGCCCCCTTGAGCCCTCTGCCATGCCCAGGGTTGCCCTGGCAACTGTTGCTGGCCCCCAAAGCGGAAGTGGGCGGGTCCAGGCCCCCTTGAGCCCCCTGCCGTGCCCAGGGTTGCCATGGCAACTGTTGTTGGCCCCCAAAGCGGAAGTGGGCGGGTCCAGGCCCCCTTAAAGCACCCTGCCATGCCCAGGGTTGCCCTGGCAACTGTTGCTGGCCCCCAAAGCGGAAGTGGGCGGGTCCAGGCCCCCTTAAGCCCCCTGCCGTGCCCAGGGTTGCCCTGGCAACTGTTGCTGGACCCAAAAGCGGAAGTGGGCGGGTCCAGGCCCCCTTAAGCCCCCTGCCATGCCCAGGGTTGCCCTGGCAACTGTTTCTGGACCCCAAAGCGGAAGTGGGCGGGTCCAGGCCCCCTTAAAGCCCCCTGCCATGCCCAGGGTTGCCCTGGCATTTGTTGCTGGCCCCCAAAGTGGAAGTGGGTTGGTCCAGGCCCCCTTAAGCCCCCTGCCATGCCCAGGGTTGCCCTGGCAACTTTTGCTGGCCCCCAAAGAGGAAGTGGGCGGGTCCAGGCCCCCTTGAGCCCCCTGCCATGCCCAGGTTTGCCCTGGCAACTGTTGCTGGCCCCCAAAGCGGAAGTGGGCGGGTCCAGGCCCCCTTGAGCCCCCTGCCATGCCCAGGGTTGCCGTGGCAACTGTTGCTGGCCCCCAAAGTGGAAGTGGGTTGGTCCAGGCCCCCTTAAGCCCCCTGCCGTGCCCAGGTTTGCCCTGGCAACTGTTGCTGGCCCCCAAAGCGGAAGTGGGCGGGTCCAGGCCCCCTTAAGCCCCCTGCCGTGCCCAGGGTTGCCCTGGCAACTGTTTCTGGACCCCAAAGCGGAAGTGGGCGGGTCCAGGCCCCCTTAAGCCCCCTGCCGTGCCCAGGGTTGCCCTGGCAACTGTTTCTGGCCACCAAAGCGGAAGTGGGCGGGTACAGGCCCCCTTAAAGCCCCCTGCCATGCCCAGGGTTGCCCTGGCAACTGTTGCTGGCCCCCAAAGCGGAAGTGGGCGGGTCCAGGCCCCCTTGAGCCCCCTGCCATGCCCAGGGTTGCCCTGGCAACTGTTTCTGGCCCCCAAAGCGGAAGTGGGCGGGTCCAGGCCCCCTTAAAGCCCCCTGCCATGCCCAGGGTTGCCCTGGCAACTGTTTCTGGCCACCAAAGCGGAAGTGGGCGGGTACAGGCCGCCTTAAAGCCCCCTGCCATGCCCAGGGTTGCCCTGGCAACTGTTGCTGGGCCGCAAAGCGGAAGTGGGCGGGTCCAGGCCCCCTTGAGCCCCCTGCCATGCCCAGGGTTGCCCTGGCAACTGTTTCTGGACCCCAAAGCGGAAGTGGGCGGGTCCAGGCCCCCTTAAGCCCCCTGCCATGCCCAGGGTTGCCCTGGCAACTGTTTCTGGCACCCAAAGCGGAAGTGGGCGGGTCCAGGCCCCCTTGAGCCCCCTGCCATGCCCAGGGTTGCCCTGGCAACTGTTTCTGGACCCCAAAGCGGAAGTGGGCGGGTCCAGGCCCCCTTAAGCCCCCTGCCATGCCCAGGGTTGCCCTGGCAACTGTTTCTGGCCCCCAAAGCGGAAGTGGGCGGGTCCAGGCCCCCTTAAAGCCCCCTGCCATGCCCAGGGTTGCCCTGGCAACTGTTGCTGGCCCCCAAAGCGGAAGTGGGCGGGTCCAGGCCCCCTTGAGCCCCCTGCCATGCCCAGGTTTGCCCTGGCAACTGTTGCTGGCCCCCAAAGCGGAAGTGGGCGGGTCCAGGCCCCCTTGAGCCCCCTGCCATGCCCAGGTTTGCCCTGGCAACTGTTGCTGGCCCCCAAAGCGGAAGTGGGCGGGTCCAGGCCCCCTTGAGCCCTCTGCCATGCCCAGGGTTGCCCTGGCAACTGTTGTTGGCCCCCAAAGCGGAAGTGGGCGGGTCCAGGCCCCCTTAAAGCCCCCTGCCATGCCCAGGGTTGCCCTGGCAACTGTTGCTGGCCCCCAAAGCGGAAGTGGGCGGGTCCAGGCCCCCTTAAGCCCCCTGCCGTGCCCAGGGTTGCCCTGGCAACTGTTTCTGGACCCCAAAGCGGAAGTGGGCGGGTCCAGGCCCCCTTAAGCCCCCTGCCATGCCCAGGGTTGCCCTGGCAACTGTTTCTGGACCCCAAAGCGGAAGTGCGCGGGTCCAGGCCCCCTTAAAGCCCCCTGCCATGCCCAGGGTTGCCCTGGCATTTGTTGCTGGCCCCCAAAGTGGAAGTGGGTTGGTCCAGGCCCCCTTAAGCCCCCTGCCATGCCCAGGGTTGCCCTGGCAACTTTTGCTGGCCCCCAAAGAGGAAGTGGGCGGGTCCAGGCCCCCTTGAGCCCCCTGCCATGCCCAGGTTTGCCCTGGCAACTGTTGCTGGCCCCCAAAGCGGAAGTGGGCGGGTCCAGGCCCCCTTGAGCCCCCTGCCATGCCCAGGGTTGCCCTGGCAACTGTTGCTGGCCCCCAAAGCGGAAGTGGGCGGGTCCAGGCCCCCTTGAGCCCCCTGCCGTGCCCAGGGTTGCCCTGGCAACTGTTGCTGGCCCCCAAAGCGGAAGTGGGCGGGTCCAGGCCCCCTTAAGCCCCCTGCCGTGCCCAGGGTTGCCCTGGCAACTGTTTCTGGACCCCAAAGCGGAAGTGGGCGGGTCCAGGCCCCCTTAAGCCCCCTGCCGTGCCCAGGGTTGCCCTGGCAACTGTTTCTGGTCCCCAAAGCGGAAGTGGGCGGGTCCAGGCCCCCTTAAGCCCCCTGCTGTGCCCAGGGTTGCCCTGGCAACTGTTTCTGGCCCCCAAAGCGGAAGTGGGCGGGTCCAGGCCCCCTTAAGCCCCCTGCCATGCCCAGGGTTGCCCTGGCAACTGTTTCTGGCCCCCAAAGCGGAAGTGGGCGGGTCCAGGCCCCCTTAAAGCCCCCTGCCATGCCCAGGGTTGCCCTGGCAAATGTTGCTGGCCCCCAAAGCGGAAGTGGGCGGGTCCAGGCCCCCTTGAGCCCCCTGCCATGCCCAGGTTTTCCCTGGCAACTGTTGCTGGCCCCCAAAGCGGAAGTGGGCGGGTCCAGGCCCCCTTGAGCCCTCTGCCATGCCCAGGGTTGTCCTGGCAACTGTTGCTGGCCCCCAAAGCGGAAGTGGGCGGGTCCAGGCCCCCTTGAGCCCCCTGCCATGCCCAGGGTTGCCCTGGCAACTGTTGCTGGCCCCCAAAGCGGAAGTGGGCGGGTCCAGGCCCCCTTGAGCCCCCTGCCATGCCCAGGGTTGCCCTGGCAACTGTTGCTGGCCCCCAAAGCGGAAGTGGGCGGGTCCAGGCCCCATTGAGCCCCCTGCCATGCCCAGGGTTGCCCTGGCAACTGTTGCTGGCCCCCAAAGCGGAAGTGGGCGGGTCCAGGCCCCCTTAAGCCCCCTGCCGTGCCCAGGGTTGCCCTGGCAACTGTTTCTGGCCCCCAAAGCGGAAGTGGGCGGGTCCAGGCCCCCTTAAACCCCCTGCCGTGCCCAGGGTTGCCCTGGCAACTGTTTCTGGCCCCCAAAGCGGAAGTGGGCGGGTCCAGGCCCCCTTAAAGCCCCCTGCCATGCCCAGGGTTGCCCTGGCAACTGTTGCTGGCCCCCAAAGCGGAAGTGGGCGGGTCCAGGCCCCCTTGAGCCCCCTGCCATGCCCAGGTTTGCCCTGGCAACTGTTGCTGGCCTCCAAAGCGGAAGTGGGCGGGTCCAGGCCCCCTTGAGCACCCTGCCGTGCCCAGGGTTGCCCTGGCAACTGTTGTTGGCCCCCAAAGCGGAAGTGGGCGGGTCCAGGCCCCCTTAAAGCCCCCTGCCATGCCCAGGGTTGCCCTGGCAACTGTTTCTGGCCCTCAAAGCGGAAGTGGGCGGGTCCAGGCCCCCTTAAAGCCCCCTGCCAGGCCCGGGTTGCCCTGGCAACTGTTGTTGGCCCCCAAAGCGGAAGTGGGCGGGTCCAGGCCCCCTCAAGCCCCCCGCCATGCCCAGGGTTGCCCTGGCAACTGTTTCTGGCCCCCAAAGCGGAAGTGGGCGGGTCCAGGCCCCCTGCCATGCCCAGGGTTGCCCTGGCAACTGTTGCTGGCCCCCAAAGCGGAAGTGGGCGGGTCCAGGCCCCCTTGAGCCCCCTGCCATTCCCAGGTTTGCCCTGGCAACTGTTGCTGGCCCCCAAAGCGGAAGTGGGCGGGTCCAGGCCCCCTTGAGCCCTCTGCCATGCCCAGGGTTGCCCTGGCAACTGTTGCTGGCCCCCAAAGCGGAAGTGGGCGGGTCCAGGCCCCCTTGAGCCCCCTGCCATGCCCAGGGTTGCCCTGGCAACTGTTGCTGGCCCCCAAAGCGGAAGTGGGCGGGTCCCGGCCCCCTTGAGCCCCCTGCCATGCCCAGGGTTGCCCTGGCAACTGTTGCTGGCCCCCAAAGCGGAAGTGGGCGGATCCAGGCCCCCTTGAGCCCCCTGCCATGCCCAGGGTTGCCCTGGCAACTGTTGCTGGCCCCCAAAGCGGAAGTGGGCGGGTCCAGGCCCCCTTGAGCCCCCTGCCATGCCCAGGGTTGCCCTGGCAACTGTTGCTGGCCCCCAAAGCGGAAGTGGGCGGGTCAAGGCCCCCTTGAGCCCCCTGCCGTGCCCATGGTTGCCCTGGCAACTGTTGCTGGCCCCCAAAGCGGAAGTGGGCGGGTCCAGGCCCCCTTGAGCCCCCTGCCGTGCCCAGGGTTGCCCTGGCAACTGTTGCTGGCCCCCAAAGCGGAAGTGGGCGGGTCCAGGCCCCCTTAAGCCCCCTGCCGTGCCCAGGGTTGCCCTGGCAACTGTTTCTGGACCCCAAAGCGGAAGTGGGCGGGTCCAGGCCCCCTTAAGCCCCCTGCCGTGCCCAGGGTTGCCCTGGCAACTGTTTCTGGCCACCAAAGCGGAAGTGGGCGGGTACAGGCCCCCTTTAAGCCCCCTGCCATGCACAGGGTTGGCCTGGCAACTGTTGCTGGCCCCCAAAGCGGAAGTGGACGGGTCCAGGCCCCCTTGACCCCCTGCCATGCCCAGGGTTGCCCTGGCAACTGTTTCTGGCCCCCAAAGCGGAAGTGGGCGGGTCCAGGCCCCCTTAAAGCCCCCTGCCATGCCCAGGGTTGCCCTGGCAACTGTTTCTGGCCACCAAAGCGGAAGTGGGTGGGTACAGGCCGCCTTAAAGCCCCCTGCCATGCCCAGGGTTGCCCTGGCAACTGTTGTTGGCCCCCAAAGCGGAAGTGGGCGGGTCTAGGCCCCCTTAAAGCCCCCTGCCATGCCCAGGGTTGCCCTGGCAACTGTTGTTGGCCCCCAAAGCGGAAGTGGGCGGGTCCAGGCCCCCTTAAAGCCCCCTGCCATGCCCAGGGTTGCCCTGGCAACTGTTGTTGGCCCCCCAAAGCGGAAGTGGGCGGGTCTAGGCCCCCTTAAAGCCCCCTGCCATGCCCAGGGTTGCCCTGGCAACTGTTGCTGGCCCCCAAAGCGGAAGTGGGCGGGTCCAGGCCCCCTTAAGCCCCCTGCCATGCCCAGGTTTGCCCTGGCAACTGTTGCTGGCCCCCAAAGCGGAAGTGGGCGGGTCCAGGCCCCCTTAAGCCCCCTGCCATTCCCAGGGTTGCCCTGGCAACTGTTGCTGGCCCCAAAAGCGGAAGTGGGCGGGTCCAGGCCCCCTTGAGCCCCCTGCCATGCCCAGGTTTGCCCTGGCAACTGTTGCTGGCCCCCAAAGCGGAAGTGGGCGGGTTCCAGGCCCCCTTGAGCCCCCTGCCATGCCCAGGGTTGCCCTGGCAACTGTTGCTGGCCCCCAAAGCGGAAGTGGGCGGGTCCAGGCCCCCTTTAGCCCCCTGCCATGCCCAGGGTTGCCCTGGCAACTGTTGTTGGCCCCCAAAGCGGAAGTGGGCGGGTCCAGGCCCCCTTAAAGCCCCCTGCCATGCCCAGGGTTGCCCTGGCAACTGTTGCTGGCCCCCAAAGAGGAAGTGGGCGGGTCCAGGCCCCCTTAAGCCCCCTGCCATGCCCAGGGTTGCCCTGGCAACTGTTTCTGGACCCCAAAGCGGAAGTGGGCGGGTCCAGGCCCCCTTAAGCCCCCTGCCATGCGCAGGGTTGCCCTGGCAACTGTTTCTGGCCCCCAAAGCGGAAGTGGGCGGGTCTAGGCCCCCTTAAAGCCCCCTGCCGTGCCCAGGGTTGCCCTGGCAACTGTTGTTGGCCCCCAAAGCGGAAGTGGGCGGGTCCAGGCCCCCTTAAAGCCCCCTGCCGTGCCCAGGGTTGCCCTGGCAACTGTTGCTGGCCCCCAAAGCGGAAGTGGGCGTTTCCAGGCACCCTTGAGCCCCCTGCCATGCCCAGGGTTGCCCTGGCAACTGTTGTTGGCCCCCAAAGCGGAAGTGGGCGGGTCTAGGCCCCCTTAAAGCCCCCTGCCATGCCCAGGGTTGCCCTGGCAACTGTTGCTGGCCCCCAAAGCGGAAGTGGGCGGGTCCAGGCCCCCTTGAGCCCCCTGCCATGGCCAGGTTTGCCCTGGCAACTGTTGCTGGCCCCCAAAGCGGAAGTGGGCGGGTCCAGGCACCCTTGAGCCCCCTGCCATGCCCAGAGTTGCCTTGGCAACTGTTGTTGGCCCCCAAAGCGGAAGTGGGCGGGTCTAGGCCCCCTTAAAGCCCCCTGCCATGCCCAGGGTTGCCCTGGCAACTGTTGCTGGCCCCCAAAGCGGAAGTGGGCGGGTCAAGGCCCCCTTGAGCCCCCTGCCATGGCCAGGTTTGCCCTGGCAACTGTTGCTGGCCCCCAAAGCGGAAGTGGGCGGGTCCAGGCCCCCTTAAAGCCCCCTGCCATGCCCAGGGTTGCCCTGGCAACTGTTGTTGGCCCCCAAAGCGGAAGTGGGCGGGTCTAGGCCCCCTTAAAGCCCTCTGCCATGCCCAGGGTTGCCCTGGCAACTGTTGCTGGCCCCCAAAGCGGAAGTGGGCGGGTCCAGGCCCCCTTAAGCCCCCTGCCATGCCCAGGTTTGCCCTGGCAACTGTTGCTGGCCCCCAAAGCGGAAGTGGGCGGGTCCAGGCCCCCTTAAGCCCCCTGCCATTCCCAGGGTTGCCCTGGCAACTGTTGCTGGCCCCAAAAGCGGAAGTGGGCGGGTCCAGGCCCCCTTGAGCCCCCTGCCATGCCCAGGGTTGCCCTGGCAACTGTTGCTGGCCCCCAAAGCGGAAGTGGGCGGGTCCAGGCCCCCTTTAGCCCCCTGCCATGCCCAGGGTTGCCCTGGCAACTGTTGTTGGCCCCCAAAGCGGAAGTGGGCGGGTCCAGGCCCCCTTAAAGCCCCCTGCCATGCCCAGGGTTGCCCTGGCAACTGTTGCTGGCCCCCAAAGAGGAAGTGGGCGGGTCCAGGCCCCCCTTAAGCCCCCTGCCATGCCCAGGGTTGCCCTGGCAACTGTTTTTGGCCCCCAAAGTGGAAGTGGGTGGGTCCAGGCCCCCTTAAGCCCCCTGCCATGCCCAGGGTTGCCCTGGCAACTGTTTCTGGCCCCCAAAGCAGAAGTGGACGGGTCCAGGCCCCCTTAAAGCCCCCTGCCATGCCCAGGGTTGCCCTGGCAACTGTTTCTGGCCCCCAAAGCAGAAGTGGGCGGGTCCGGGCCCCCTTAAAAACCCTGCCATGCCCAGGGTTGCCCTGGCAACTGTTGCTGGCCCCCAAAGCGGAAGTGGGCGGGTCCAGGCCCCCTTAAAGCCCCCTGCCATGCCCAGGGTTGCCCTGGCAACTGTTGCTGGCCCCCAAAGCGGAAGTGGGAGGGTCCAGGCCCCCTTAAGCCCCCTGCCATGCTCAGGGTTGCCCTGGCAACTGTTGCTGGCCCCCAAAGCGGAAGTGGGCGGGTCCAGGTTCCCTTAAGCCCCCTGCCATGCCCAGGGTTGCCCTGGCAACTGTTGCTGGCCCCCAAAGCGGAAGTGGGCGGGTCCAGGCCCCCTTAAGCCCCCTGCCATGCCCAGGGTTGCCCTGGCAACTGTTTCTGGCCCCCAAAGCGGAAGTGGGCGGGTCCAGGCCCCCTTAAAGCCCCCTGCCATGCCCAGGGTTGCCCTGGCAACTGTTGCTGGCCCCCAAAGCGGAAGTGGGCGGGTCCAGGCCCCCTTGAGCCCCCTGCCATGCCCAGGGTTGCCCTGGCAACTGTTTCTGGACCCCAAAGCGGAAGTGGGCGGGTCCAGGCCCCCTTAAGCCCCCTGCCATGCCCAGGGTTGCCCTGGCAACTGTTTCTGGCCCCCAAAGCGGAAGTGGGCGGGTTTAGGCCCCCTTAAAGCCCCCTGCCATGCCCAGGGTTGCCCTGGCAACTGTTGCTGGCCCCCAAAGCGGAAGTGGGCGGGTCCAGGCCCCCTTGAGCCCCCTGCCATGCCCAGGTTTGCCCTGGCAACTGTTGCTGGCCCCCAAAGCGGAAGTGGGCGGGTCCAGGCCCCCTTGAGCCCTCTGCCATGCCCAAGGTTGCCCTGGCAACTGTTGCTGGCCCCCAAAGCGGAAGTGGGCGGGTCCAGGCCCCCTTGAGCCCCCTGCCGTGCCCAGGGTTGCCCTGGCAACTGTTGTTGGCCCCCAAAGCGGAAGTGGGCGGGTCCAGGCCCCCTTAAAGCCCCCTGCCATGCCCAGGGTTGCCCTGGCAACTGTTGCTGGCCCCCAAAGCGGAAGTGGGCGGGTCCAGGCCCCCTTGAGCCCCCTGCCATGGCCAGGTTTGCCCTGGCAACTGTTGCTGGCCCCCAAAGCGGAAGTGGGCGGGTCCAGGCCCCCTTAAAGCCCCCTGCCATGCCCAGGGTTGCCCTGGCAACTGTTGTTGGCCCCCAAAGCGGAAGTGGGCGGGTCTAGGCCCCCTTAAAGCCCCCTGCCATGCCCAGGGTTGCCCTGGCAACTGTTGCTGGCCCCCAAAGCGGAAGTGGGCGGGTCCAGGCCCCCTTGAGCCCTCTGCCATGCCCAAGGTTGCCCTGGCAACTGTTGCTGGCCCCCAAAGCGGAAGTGGGCGGGTCCAGGCCCCCTTGAGCCCCCTGCCGTGCCCAGGGTTGCCCTGGCAACTGTTGTTGGCCCCCAAAGCGGAAGTGGGCGGGTCCAGGCCCCCTTAAAGCCCCCTGCCGTGCCCAGGGTTGCCCTGGCAACTGTTGCTGGCCCCCAAAGTGGAAGTGGGCGGGTCCAGGCCCCCTTAAGCCCCCTGCCGTGCCCAGGGTTGCCCTGGCAACTGTTTCTGGACCCCAAAGCGGAAGTGGGCGGGTCCAGGCCCCCTTAAGCCCCCTGCCATGCCCAGGTTTGCCCTGGCAACTGTTGCTGGCCCCCAAAGCGGAAGTGGGCGGGTCCAGGCCCCCTTGAGCCCCCTGCCGTGCCCAGGGTTGCCCTGGCAAGTGGGCGGGTCCAGGCCCCCTTGAGCCCCCTGCCATGCCCAGGTTTGCCCTGGCAACTGTTGCTGGCCCCCAAAGCGGAAGTGGGCGGGTCCAGGCCCCCTTGAGCCCCCTGTCATGCCCAGGGTTGCCCTGGCAACTGTTGCTGGCCCCCAAAGCGGAAGTGGGCGGGTCCAGGCACCCTTGAGCCCCCTGCCATGCCCAGGGTTGCCTTGGCAACTGTTGTTGGCCCCCAAAGCGGAAGTGGGCGGGTCTAGGCCCCCTTAAAGCCCCCTGCCATGCCCAGGGTTGCCCTGGCAACTGTTGCTGGCCCCCAAAGCGGAAGTGGGCGGGTCCAGGCCCCCTTGAGCCCCCTGCCATGGCCAGGTTTGCCCTGGCAACTGTTGCTGGCCCCCAAAGCGGAAGTGGGCGGGTCCAGGCCCCCTTAAAGCCCCCTGCCATGCCCAGGGTTGCCCTGGCAACTGTTGTTGGCCCCCAAAGCGGAAGTGGGCGGGTCTAGGCCCCCTTAAAGCCCCCTGCCATGCCCAGGGTTGCCCTGGCAACTGTTGCTGGCCCCCAAAGCGGAAGTGGGCGGGTCCAGGCCCCCTTGAGCCACCTGCCATGCCCAGGTTTTCCCTGGCAACTGTTGCTGGCCCCCAAAGCGGAAGTGGGCGGGTTCCAGGCCCCCGTGAGCCCCCTGCCATGCCCAGGGTTGCCTTGGCAACTGTTGCTGGCCCCCAAAGCGGAAGTGGGCGGGTCCAGGCCCCCTTTAGCCCCCTGCCATGCCCAGGGTTGCCCTGGCAACTGTTGTTGGCCCCCAAAGCGGAAGTGGGCGGGTCCAGGCCCCCTTAAAGCCCCCTGCCATGCCCAGGGTTGCCCTGGCAACTGTTGCTGGCCCCCAAAGAGGAAGTGGGCGGGTCCAGGCCCCCTTAAGCCCCCTGCCATGCCCAGGGTTGCCCTGGCAACTGTTTCTGGACCCCAAATCGGAAGTGGGCGGGTCCAGGCACCCTTAAGCCCCCTGCCATGCCCAGGGTTGCCCTGGCAACTGTTTCTGGCCCCCAAAGCGGAAGTGGGCGGGTCTAGGCCCCCTTAAAGCCCCCTGCCATGCCCAGGGTTGCCCTGGCATTTGTTGCTGGCCCCCAAAGTGGAAGTGGGCGGGTCCAGGCCCCCTTGAGCCCTCTGCCATGCCCAGGGTTGCCCTGGCAACTGTTGCTGGCCTCCAAAGCGGAAGTGGGCGGGTCCAGGCCCCCTTGAGCCCCCTGCCATGCCCAGGGTTGCCCTGGCAACTGTTGTTGGCCCCCCAAAGCGGAAGTGGGCGGGTCCAGGCCCCCTCTAAGCCCCCTGCCATGCCCAGGGTTGCCCTGGCAACTGTTGCTGGCCCCCAAAGCGGAAGTGGGCGGGTCCAGGCCCCCTTTAGCCCCCTGCCATGCCCAGGGTTGCCCTGGCAACTGTTGTTGGCCCCCAAAGCGGAAGTGGGCGGGTCCAGGCCCCCTTTAGCCCCCTGCCATGCCCAGGGTTGCCCTGGCAACTGTTGTTGGCCCCCAAAGCGGAAGTGGGCGGGTCCAGGCCCCCTTTAGCCCCCTGCCATGCCCAGGGTTGCCCTGGCAACTGTTGTTGGCCCCCAAAGCGAAAGTGGGCGGGTCCAGGCCCCCTTAAAGCCCCCTGCCATGCCCAGGGTTGCCCTGGCAACTGTTTCTGGCCCCCAAAGAGGAAGTGGGCGGGTCCAGGCCCCCTTAAGCCCCCTGCCATGCCCAGGTTTGCCCTGGCAACTGTTGCTGGCCCCCAAAGCGGAAGTGGGCGGGTCCAGGCCCCCTTGAGCCCCCTGCCGTGCCCAGGGTTGCCCTGGCAAGTGGGCGGGTCCAGGCCCCCCTTGAGCCCCCTGCCATGCCCAGGTTTGCCCTGGCAACTGTTGCTGGCCCCCAAAGCGGAAGTGGGCGGGTCCAGGCCCCCTTGAGCCCCCTGTCATGCCCAGGGTTGCCCTGGCAACTGTTGCTGGCCCCCAAAGCGGAAGTGGGCGGGTCCAGGCACCCTTGAGCCCCCTGCCATGCCCAGGGTTGCCTTGGCAACTGTTGTTGGCCCCCAAAGCGGAAGTGGGCGGGTCTAGGCCCCCTTAAAGCCCCCTGCCATGCCCAGGGTTGCCCTGGCAACTGTTGCTGGCCCCCAAAGCGGAAGTGGGCGGGTCAAGGCCCCCTTGAGCCCCCTGCCATGGCCAGGTTTGCCCTGGCAACTGTTGCTGGCCCCCAAAGCGGAAGTGGGCGGGTCCAGGCCCCCTTAAAGCCCCCTGCCATGCCCAGGGGTTGCCCTGGCAACTGTTGTTGGCCCCCAAAGCGGAAGTGGGCGGGTCTAGGCCCCCTTAAAGCCCCCTGCCATGCCCAGGGTTGCCCTGGCAACTGTTGCTGGCCCCCAAAGCGGAAGTGGGCGGGTCCAGGCCCCCTTAAGCCCCCTGCCATGCCCAGGTTTGCCCTGGCAACTGTTGCTGGCCCCCAAAGCGGAAGTGGGCGGGTCCAGGCCCCCTTAAGCCCCCTGCCATTCCCAGGGTTGCCCTGGCAACTGTTGCTGGCCCCAAAAGCGGAAGTGGGCGGGTCCAGGCCCCCTTGAGCCCCCTGCCATGCCCAGGTTTGCCCTGGCAACTGTTGCTGGCACCCAAAGCGGAAGTGGGCGGGTCCAGGCCCCCTTGAGCCCCCTGCCATGCCCAGGGTTGCCCTGGCAACTGTTGCTGGCCCCCAAAGCGGAAGTGGGCGGGTCCAGGCCCCCTTTAGCCCCCTGCCATGCCCAGGGTTGCCCTGGCAACTGTTGTTGGCCCCCAAAGCGGAAGTGGGCGGGTCCAGGCCCCCTTAAAGCCCCCTGCCATGCCCAGGGTTGCCCTGGCAACTGTTGCTGGCCCCCAAAGAGGAAGTGGGCGGGTCCAGGCCCCCTTAAGCCCCCTGCCATGCCCAGGGTTGCCCTGGCAACTGTTTTTGGCCCCCAAAGTGGAAGTGGGTGGGTCCAGGCCCCCTTAAGCCCCCTGCCATGCCCAGGGTTGCCCTGGCAACTGTTTCTGGCCCCCAAAGCAGAAGTGGACGGGTCCAGGCCCCCTTAAAGCCCCCTGCCATGCCCAGGGTTGCCCTGGCAACTGTTTCTGGCCCCCAAAGCAGAAGTGGGCGGGTCCGGGCCCCCTTAAAAACCCTGCCATGCCCAGGGTTGCCCTGGCAACTGTTGCTGGCCCCCAAAGCGGAAGTGGGCGGGTCCAGGCCCCCTTAAAGCCCCCTGCCATGCCCAGGGTTGCCCTGGCAACTGTTGCTGGCCCCCAAAGCGGAAGTGGGCGGGTCCAGGCCCCCTTGAGCCCCCTGCCATGCCCAGGGTTGCCCTGGCAACTGTTTCTGGCCCCCAAAGCGGAAGTGGGCGGGTCCAGGCCCCCTTAAAGCCCCCTGCCATGCCCAGGGTTGCCCTGGCAACTGTTGCTGGCCCCCAAAGCGGAAGTGGGCGGGTACAGGCCCCCTTAAAGCCCCCTGCCATGCCCAGGGTTGCCCTGGCAACTGTTGCTGGCCCCCAAAGCGGAAGTGGGCGGGTCCAGGCCCCCTTGAGCCCCCTGCCATGCCCAGGGTTGCCCTGGCAACTGTTTCTGGCCCCCAAAGCGGAAGTGGGCGGGTCCAGGCCCCCTTAAAGCCCCTGCCATGCCCAGGGTTGCCCTGGCAACTGTTGCTGGCCCCCAAAGCGGAAGTGGGCGGGTCCAGGCCCCCTTGAGCCCCCTGCCATGCCCAGGGTTGCCCTGGCAACTGTTGCTGGCCCCAAAAGCGGAAGTGGGCGGGTCCAGGCCCCCTTGAGCCCCCTGCCATGCCCAGGGTTGCCCTGGCAACTGTTTCTGGCCCCCAAAGCGGAATTGGGCGGGTCTAGGCCCCCTTAAAGCCCCCTGCCATGCCCAGGGTTGCCCTGGCAACTGTTGTTGGCCCCCAAAGCGGAAGTGGGCGGGTCTAGGCCCCCTTAAAGCCCCCTGCCGTGCCCAGGGTTGCCCTGGCAACTGTTGTTGGCCCCCAAAGCGGAAGTGGGCGGGTCCAGGCCCCCTTAAAGCCCCCTGCCGTGCCCAGGGTTGCCCTGGCAACTGTTGCTGGCCCCCAAAGCGGAAGTGGGCGGGTCCAGGCCCCCTTGAGCCCCCTGCCGTGCCCAGGGTTGCCCTGGCAACTGTTTCTGGACCCCAAAGCGGAAGTGGGCGGGTCCAGGCACCCTTGAGCCCCCTGCCATGCCCAGGGTTGCCCTGGCAACTGTTGTTGGCCCCCAAAGCGGAAGTGGGCGGGTCCAGGCCCCCTTGAGCCCCCTGCCATGGCCAGGTTTGCCCTGGCAACTGTTGCTGGCCCCCAAAGCGGAAGTGGGCGGGTCCAGGCCCCCTTAAAGCCCCCTGCCATGCCCAGGGTTGCCCTAGCAACTGTTGTTGGCCCCCAAAGCGGAAGTGGGCGGGTCCAGGCCCCCTTGAGCCCCCTGCCATGGCCAGGTTTGCCCTGGCAACTGTTGCTGGCCCCCAAAGCGGAAGTGGGCGGGTCCAGGCCCCCTTAAAGCCCCCTGCCATGCCCAGGGTTGCCCTGGCAACTGTTGCTGGCCCCCAAAGCGGAAGTGGGCGGGTCCAGGCCCCCTTGAGCCCCCTGCCATGCCCAGGGTTGCCCTGGCAACTGTTTCTGGCCACCAAAGCGGAAGTGGGCGGGTACAGGCCCCCTTAAAGCCCCCTGCCATGCCCAGGGTTGCCCTTGCAACTGTTGCTGGCCCCCAAAGCGTAAGTGGGCGGGTCCAGGCCCCCTTGAGCCCCCTGCCATGCCCAGGGTTGCCCTGGCAACTGTTTCTGGACCCCAAAGCGGAAGTGGGCGGGTCCAGGCCCCCTTAAGCCCCCTGCCATGCCCAGGGTTGCCCTGGCAACTGTTTCTGGCCCCCAAAGCGGAAGTGGGCGGGTTTAGGCCCCCTTAAAGCCCCCTGCCATGCCCAGGGTTGCCCTGGCAACTGTTGCTGGCCCCCAAAGCGGAAGTGGGCGGGTCCAGGCCCCCTTGAGCCCCCTGCCATGCCCAGGTTTGCCCTGGCAACTGTTGCTGGCCCCCAAAGCGGAAGTGGGCGGGTCCAGGCCCCCTTGAGCCCTCTGCCATGCCCAAGGTTGCCCTGGCAACTGTTGCTGGCCCCCAAAGCGGAAGTGGGCGGGTCCAGGCCCCCTTGAGCCCCCTGCCGTGCCCAGGGTTGCCCTGGCAACTGTTGTTGGCCCCCCAAAGCGGAAGTGGGCGGGTCCAGGCCCCCTTAAAGCCCCCTGCCGTGCCCAGGGTTGCCCTGGCAACTGTTGCTGGCCCCCAAAGTGGAAGTGGGCGGGTCCAGGCCCCCTTAAGCCCCCTGCCGTGCCCAGGGTTGCCCTGGCAACTGTTTCTGGACCCCAAAGCGGAAGTGGGCGGGTCCAGGCCCCCTTAAGCCCCCTGCCATGCCCAGGTTTGCCCTGGCAACTGTTGCTGGCCCCCAAAGCGGAAGTGGGCGGGTCCAGGCCCCCTTGAGCCCCCTGCCGTGCCCAGGGTTGCCCTGGCAAGTGGGCGGGTCCAGGCCCCCTTGAGCCCCCTGCCATGCCCAGGTTTGCCCTGGCAACTGTTGCTGGCCCCCAAAGCGGAAGTGGGCGGGTCCAGGCCCCCTTGAGCCCCCTGTCATGCCCAGGGTTGCCCTGGCAACTGTTGCTGGCCCCCAAAGCGGAAGTGGGCGGGTCCAGGCACCCTTGAGCCCCCTGCCATGCCCAGGGTTGCCTTGGCAACTGTTGTTGGCCCCCAAAGCGGAAGTGGGCGGGTCTAGGCCCCCTTAAAGCCCCCTGCCATGCCCAGGGTTGCCCTGGCAACTGTTGCTGGCCCCCAAAGCGGAAGTGGGCGGGTCCAGGCCCCCTTGAGCCCCTGCCATGGCCAGGTTTGCCCTGGCAACTGTTGCTGGCCCCCAAAGCGGAAGTGGGCGGGTCCAGGCCCCCTTAAAGCCCCCTGCCATGCCCAGGGTTGCCCTGGCAACTGTTGTTGGCCCCCAAAGCGGAAGTGGGCGGGTCTAGGCCCCCTTAAAGCCCCCTGCCATGCCCAGGGTTGCCCTGGCAACTGTTGCTGGCCCCCAAAGCGGAAGTGGGCGGGTCCAGGCCCCCTTGAGCCCTCTGCCATGCCCAAGGTTGCCCTGGCAACTGTTGCTGGCCCCCAAAGCGGAAGTGGGCGGGTCCAGGCCCCCTTGAGCCCCCTGCCGTGCCCAGGGTTGCCCTGGCAACTGTTGTTGGCCCCCAAAGCGGAAGTGGGCGGGTCCAGGCCCCCTTAAAGCCCCCTGCCGTGCCCAGGGTTGCCCTGGCAACTGTTGCTGGCCCCCAAAGTGGAAGTGGGCGGGTCCAGGCCCCCTTAAGCCCCCTGCCGTGCCCAGGGTTGCCCTGGCAACTGTTTCTGGACCCCAAAGCGGAAGTGGGCGGGTCCAGGCCCCCTTAAGCCCCCTGCCATGCCCAGGTTTGCCCTGGCAACTGTTGCTGGCCCCCAAAGCGGAAGTGGGCGGGTCCAGGCCCCCTTGAGCCCCCTGCCGTGCCCAGGTTTCCCTGGCAAGTGGGCGGGTCCAGGCCCCCTTGAGCCCCCTGCCATGCCCAGGTTTGCCCTGGCAACTGTTGCTGGCCCCCAAAGCGGAAGTGGGCGGGTCCAGGCCCCCTTGAGCCCCCTGTCATGCCCAGGGTTGCCCTGGCAACTGTTGCTGGCCCCCAAAGCGGAAGTGGGCGGGTCCAGGCACCCTTGAGCCCCCTGCCATGCCCAGGGTTGCCTTGGCAACTGTTGTTGGCCCCCAAAGCGGAAGTGGGCGGGTCTAGGCCCCCTTAAAGCCCCCTGCCATGCCCAGGGTTGCCCTGGCAACTGTTGCTGGCCCCCAAAGCGGAAGTGGGCGGGTCCAGGCCCCCTTGAGCCCCCTGCCATGGCCAGGTTTGCCCTGGCAACTGTTGCTGGCCCCCAAAGCGGAAGTGGGCGGGTCCAGGCCCCCTTAAAGCCCCCTGCCATGCCCAGGGTTGCCCTGGCAACTGTTGTTGGCCCCA